>NC_143583.1:118549296-118750147 GCF_048544385.1 Mastigoproctus giganteus | reverse complement strand
CAAACACCTAACCATAATTATGAGAGCATCTTGGATTCAGGGGAAGTACCTACAGACTGGAGATGTGCAAATGTAACCCCAATTCACAAAGGGTATCAAAATGTGATTCAGGTGAAATAATGAGTCTCTGGTTAAAGAAGTAATGCAGACCCCACATAGACAGGACTGCAATTATACTGCTGTCACAGCATGGATTTGTTAAGGGTGATCTTGTCTTACTATTCTGTACAAAACCAGGTGGAAGTTTGTTCCAAAAATCAATACTCGCTGAGTGAAATCAAGTTTCTGTCACATTATCCTGCAACTATCCTCCTCAATTTCAATTATGCCCTTGTGTGTAGTCTGAGGTAGAGGAAAGATTTCACTGGCACTGAATTTCCTCAATCCATTTAAAGCCTTAAACACCTCAATCAGATCTCCTTGTAGGTGCCTAGTCTCCAGGTATGCAGAATGAAGCCTTTCTGGGCAAGAGCACCCTTTGTTCCTCTCACTAATTTTCCTGCTCTCTCTGCATCATTCAACAATCAACATCCTTCTGCAAATGAAGTTTCCAGAACTGTATTGCAGTACTGAAGATGTGGCCTATCCGTTACCTTATACAACAGGATAATTACTTCCTTATCAATTCTGGCAAAATTCCTGTACATCACTGATGAAAACCCCACAAGCTGCAAGCATTCCCCAAAGGTTCAGTGCTTTCTCCCAGTCTTTTCTCTTGTATATTAATGACCTTCATCATTAACTAGAAATCCTATCCATAATTTTGCTAATGATAGTACACTACCTTCCGTTATAAGAAACCTTTCTCCACAGAAACACCACCAATTCATTAATTTCTCATCTCCAAGTTATTCTTCAGTGGGGTAAAGGAACTTAGTTAACTTTAATTCTTCTAAACTCATTGTATGTTATTTCTCATGAGTAACTGCTTGCATGACAGGAGATCTCTAGACAACAGCAGATCTCTAATGGGGATTACCCAACTTCTAATCTCTCTCTCTCTCTCTCTCTCTCTCTCTCATCTCTCTCTCTCTCTCTCTCTCTCTCTCTCTCTCTCTCTCTCTCTCTCTCTCTCTCTCTCTCTCTCTCTCTCTCTCCTCTCCCATAAACACATTACAAATATTGCTTCCTCTACATCAAAAAACTGGATTTTTTCCGCTTTTTCTTTTAAACAACTACTCAATCTGCACAATCTAAAACCATCTACGATGGAATGTTGTTCCCACATCTGAAGTAATACTTCCCCAAAACTTCTCTCACACTTCTAGCTTCCATTTAAAAAAGAGGCAGTTATATTAATTAAAGACCCATCTCTTACACTCTTAAAAAGTCTTTCCACTCTCGGTCTCATAAATGTTCAATTTCCACAGCATGCCGTTTCTCTAGTTACTTTCATTGGCAGTGTTCTGCTGAAGTGATATCTGCAATTCCCCATTCTCTACCAAACATGCCTTAACTAGTCCATATAAATTCCAACCAAACTCACAGAACTAACTAACTTTTACCTCTTCCCCATTTATCCCTTGTTCTTCCTTCCTTTGAAACTTCCTTCTTTCATGTGTATTTCTCAAAAATTACAATCTGCAGAAGTCTCAACTGAATCAGTATCTTCTGTCTTCTCAACCATATATGGTACTAAGTACTATAGGTTCTTGTTGAAAGAAACATGTTAATTCTGTCTTTTGTATAAGGTAATGGTCAGGCCACGCCTCGAGAACTGCATACAGGTCTGGAAGGCCACATTTTAGGAAGGATGTAGAGATGGTTGAGCGTGTACAGAGAAGGGCAACAAGATTGGTGATAGGAACAAGGGGGGGTCCTCTTACCAAGAAAGCCTTAAGTTCTGCAAATTGCAGCATCTGGAGACTAGGCACCTGCGAAGTGATCTGATTGAGGTGTATAAGGCCTTGAATGGGTTGAGCAAGCTGAATGCTGATGGGATTCTTTGTCTTGCTCAGACTAAGAACCTGAGGGGGACAGTTTCAAATTGAGGAAAGACAGAGGAAAGACAGTTGTAGAATAGATGTGCAGAAATTTGCCTTTAGCCAGTGGGTAGTTGATTGCTGGAACAAACTTCTGTCATTGTAGAAGTTGATAACTTAAATAAATTCAAGGAGGAACTGGATATACTTTTATTGGGAATGGATGTGTGAAATTGTGTTTTTTTTGGCTGAGGCTACATAAGCTCATATGCTTGCTTTCTTGCATCACATGCCTCTTTTACTACTATTGTCCCACTTTTTGGCAATAAATTATATATATACAGGGTGATTCACTACTAGTGTGACAAACTTGCAGGAGGTGTAGGGGGAACAAAGACGAATCAGAATCACGTAGCATTGCAGGGTCTGAAATGCCTTTGTCATGCAATAGAGGGCATTGAACGGAAGGTCACGTGAACAGCGATTCCGCTGGAAGTCAGCATTTGCGAACCGGTTCCCGAGGCAATAGGATGGACGAGTATTCAAACGTTGAACTGGCCGACATGCACCTCACGGATGAACCGCTCTGCGCTTGTACCAGGAACGTTTCCCACACAGGTGTGCTCCTCATCATGCGATTTTTTTGCACGTGTGCACAGAAGGTTACGTGAGACTGGTTGTTTCACGAGAGGTACCATGAATCGAGAGCGAACGACGAGGATGCCAGACAACGAGGAGAATGTCCTACGTCTTGCAAAAGGCAATCCAAGCAAGAGTACTCGAGCGATAGGCCAATGATTGGGTATTTCCCAATCCACTGTATGGAGGATACTGTCAACAAACCAAATGAGTTCATACCATCTGCAGCGTGTCCAATCATTGGAGCCTGCGGATTATCCACTCCGGAGGACTTTTGCTACTTGGTTTCTTCAACAGAAACGGTTCGCAAATGCTGACTTCCAGCTGGATCGCTGTTCATGCGACCTCCCATTCAACGTCCTCTACTGCATGATGAAGGCATTTCGGACCCTGCAATGCTTTGTGATTCTGATTCGTCTTTGTGCCCCCTACACCTCCTGCAAGTTTGTCGCACTGGTAGTGAATCACCCTGTATATATATAAAATATAAAAAATTAAGTTAAAGAAAGAAAGAGAGGGAGACGAAATAACTTAATTTTCTTTAACCTTTCTTTAAAAAACTATCTTTACCTAATGTACAAGTTAGTGCAATTGAATCATTTCCATACATAGTCAACTACTTTAGTTATAAATTGGCATCATCATTCTCATATTGCGAATACCTTCACAACGAGCTGCCATGATATTGCACCCTCAAATAAGTAACGTCTCACCACAGGAGAAGACTATTGTTACTTATTCTAAGCGAATACCATCACCCATACGGCACCTTTTTGGAACTTATTGGCTCCTCATCAGTGAGTCGGCAGGTATCCTGGTGCTGAAATGATGACAACCCAGTTGCGAAGTATAAATCCTTCATTGCACCACCAGGGAGGCGACTCCATAGCCAGGTGGGAAGGAGCAGCAGTGCGTAGCACACGCTTCTTGATTAGACCGGGGTTCGAGCCAGTCACCACCAAATACAGAGGATATGGAAAGGTCAGGGAATGACCACCGCATATGGCCTTAGTTGCTAATGCTCCTAAAAACCAAATCACAAACAAACAACACCAGGGCACCTGCCCACCCACTGATGAGGAGCCAATAAGCTCCAAAACTGTGCCGTATGGGTGATGGTATCTGCTGAGAATAAGTAACAATAGTCTTCTCCTATGGTGAAGCGTTACTTATCCGAAGTAGTGCAATATCATGGCAACTCTTCACAATATGAGATATACTTAATGATGCCAATTTATAACTACTTAAGTAGTTGGCTACGTACAGAAATGATGCAATTGCACTAACTTGTACATTAATTAAACTCTTTACTAGGTAAAGAGTTTAACTTTATTACTTAAACTCTTTACTTAATTTTTTTTTTTCCTCTTTATTGTCCGTGCTCTGCTTAGGAAACAAAGGTTGGTTATAAATGACTATTCCTCCACTCTGAGGAATAGTCATTTATAAGCAACTGTTGTTTTCTGTTATTTCAATCTTCCAATCAATGGCAATTTTTTCCAATTTATATAAAAGGCATTCATGTGGAATTGTATCAAAATTCTTAATAAAGTATAAATATACAACAAGATTATTCTTCGAAACCAATTCTTTCATGATGACAGCCTCATAATAGTTACCGGTTATGCGATTTCTCTTTTAAAGAAAAATGCTATGTTCCTTGTATAATTCCATTCCTGTCCAAATGGTTTGCAGCATATCCACGTGTATTCTATAATTTTCCTAGCCACAAAGTTTAACCCACATAGGCATACAATTACCCAACACATCCTTGGAGCCACTTCTGCAAATTGGAATGGCATTGTATACCTTGAGTCTGCTGGGTCTTCATATGGATTTGAAGATAAACACATTATAACTGATAGAGGTTTAGCAATCTGTCCTGCTACTTTCTTCAATAACACTGAATCCGATCAGTGTGTGCATTTCAACAACTGACAGATTTTAATGACTGCAAGAGTTACTTCCCAGGGCTGCAGATTTGGGATGTTCAACTGTACTCTTCTTAAATTCAATGTTTTGCAAATTAAAGCCCCATCCCTCCCTTTCTTTCCTATACACATTTATATTTTTCATATTCAAATTTTACATTGGGTATATTAGAATGATAACATGTTTCTGATATTCCTACTTCATCAGTTAATTTAACAGCTAATTTGCTGCCAGAATCAGTATACAAACGTGTAAGGGTATGCCTTTTCACGTACTAACTCTTAACACATCCCATATTATAAAGCATACACAAAAATAATAATAATACTCACAACTTTTCTCAACGCCTGTGCATTACAATCAAACTTCCTAATAGTAAATTATTCTATCTTTAACATTAAAATAAAAGTACGTATTCGAGTTTCACATCACCACGTTAAAGGTTTAGTACAGCTGTCAAGGTGGACACACCTCTAGATATAAATCAAACAAAAAATTAAATATTATATAATTTCACCTCGCCGGATCAAAACACTCACTCACTAGTGAGAAAGGACTTTACCACGATAACAACAATCCCTTCAGCATTATATCAACCAAACCAAAACTTCGAACCGTGCTTACAGTATACGCTACACCCTACATCTTTAGAATCACCTGACGCTCATGCATATATCAAAACCACACAACATGAATCAACGAATAATGGAACAGCCCAAAATTTCGCCCTCACAGCAATTCCACAATCTACAACTGTCCAATAATGTGTGATTGTTTGTGTTAAGCGCCAAAGCAGCTAAGGCTATGAGGCCTCAGTACTTGTCGTCTGTAAAAGCGTGTATTTTTCGGTCAATTGGCCAGAACAAAACCAAATTTACCGGAGATAAAAGTAATATACTTCTTGGAGTTCCGATTAACCCGGTCACATCGTGAAGTACGGAGGGAAATAAATAAATAAAGATAAAATTTCTTCCAGTTCAGGCAGAATTCAAGGCAAAGTCTTTTCGAGTGCAGCAGTATCGTAACTATTATACTACAGCATGCAGTAGCGTAGCTACCCTTTTTCGGGCACAGAGGCAAAGAACATGTTCGGGCCCCTACTTAATTAATGAAAATTGCAAAAACAGGAGACAGCCAAAGACGCCGGAGGCAATTGCCTTGCCTGCCTACATGGTAGCTACGCCACTGACCGCACACGGAGGAGTAACTACAGTACTGTACTAACTCCAGGCGAAGTTGCACAAGCAGTAGTACAGTAGTTACATTGGAGTTCCGCACACCGGAAACCTATTCGTTATGAATGGGCGGATTGCTAAACTGAACTGGCATTAACTTATGATTCACTTTTTTAAGAAACAAAACCAAATGACGTTATTTATAAAAATAATCAATCTGTTTGATTCTGTGGGTCTGCGTGTGTAGCACAATGGTATCGTCACCGTCCTCCCTACACCGGGTGGAAAAGGCCCGGGTTAGAACCCTGTCAATGACGCGAGGAACTTTAATAGGCTTTTTTCATTCCGTGTCTGAGTTAGTCGGGCTCAGGCGTAGATGGCAAGGTTTCCCCCCAAGATACTAAGGTTTTTCATCCCAGCAAAACAGACAAATCGACCATAGAACACACGCAATTAACAGACATAAGACAAACAACACGACAGATGAATTTAATTATTCGGGTGGCATAAAAATAATAGTTCGGTTTTTTTTTTGTTTTTTTTTTTTGTTTGATTCTGTGCACAAATGTAGCGGAAATTAGTAGTGTTTTCAGGCGGCTTCAAATTTTTTAACTACATTATCTTTCATCGATCGCAAGGGTGACGAACCGGCAAACCCTTGAAAACGGCAAAACTGCTAATGCCAATATACACCCACTGGTTAAAATATTAGAAGCGGCTATTCAGGGTCCTGAGCTGGATATCATCATTCTTCTCTTTCTTGGTGATTTTCTTCTCTCTCTCTCTCTCTCTCTCTCTCTCTCTCTCTTTCAGGGTTACTCAGAAATTTTTTTTTTTGCCTGGTGCAGCAAAAGCCTCAGGCTTCCTTGCACCATATGGCTAATAATGATAATGATCTGGCAGGATCATCTTTTATCCGTATGAAAGATGATCCTGCCAGAATTACAGTTCGCACACGTTGTTCACGGTTCGCGGTTCGCTGTTCGTTGTTCATTGTTACATGGATTCCATTATTTGCTGGATGAGTCTAGCTCCATATTTGACAATGCTTCCATCAGGATATTTGTCATCTGCTACAGTACGATCGGTAGAGAACTGCGAAGCCCAACTGCCTTTCCGACGTACCTCAGGCATTCTCAACTGTATTCACATCTGGAGAATCGGGTGCCCAGGGTAGGTGTTGAAAATCTTTAGAATGTTCATCGAACCATTCAGATACAAGTTTTGATAGTTGCGTTGTGGCCTTGAAAGAATTGTAATCAGGATAAAAATGAAGCTTTGCATGGTGAAATTAGACCGAAACGACAGAAAGCTATTCATTGGAGATAATACAACCTCTTCTTAAGGTATGACAGACCTACTCCGTATCAATATAATATACTCCATATCACGATACATCCAACCAGCCGCTTCAGTGGTAGACACGACAGCCTGAATGCCTAGCTTCATGACGTTTACTCCAGGCTTTCACCCTATCATTGGTGCAAAAAAGCATAAATCGAGATTCGTTAGACAACGTGATCGTTTTTTTTTTTTTTTTTTTTTCCACTTTTCTACAGACCAGTACGGTACCATTCCAGTCGAATATTTCGATTTTTTCTTTACAGAAAGAAGTGGCTTTTATAAAGACACAGGGCCAACAAATTCCAGATTCTTCAGCTCACACTGTATTCGGTTGGAAACGGGTCTTTCTCTGCTAAAATTGAATTGTTCCGTCATTTGCTGTACACTAGATCTACTAATCTGACACACAATTCACTTTACATTCCTAGCCTCGTTTTTATAGTACCAACTATTTTCCCCATTTCTTGCTTTTCGAGCCACATTCACCTTTCGTCTTCCATTCATTATTATTATTATTATTATTATTATTATTATTATTATTATTATTATTAGCCATATGGTGCAAGGAAGCCTGAGGCTTATGCTTCACCAGCTAAAAAAAAAAAATTCTGACTTACCCTGAGAGAGAGAGAGAGAGAGACAGTAGTAAAAAGGAATCACCAAGAGAGGGAAGAATGATGATATCCAGCTCAGGACCCTGGGTGTGCCAAGCCCATACTCACCAGATATGAACCCCCAGGGTTCCTTTTGAGATAGTTGCTTTCGACACAGCAGTGATTTCCTTTGTGTTCTCAACAGTAGCTCCTACTAAACGTGCTCCGATGATAACACCTTTCTGAAAATCAAAAAGATCACATGACTGGATTTACTAGAAGCCCCAGGAAACGGTACAAAAAAAAATTTTTTTTTCAAATTATTATATTTGAGTCACCAGTAATTCATTAAATAAACCCGTATTTGTGTCTGTAAATTGCGTGTGTTCTCTGGTCGATTAGCCCGTTTTGTTTCATGAAAAAACCCCAGTTTCGGGGGGAAAACCTTTGCTATCTACGCCTGAGACCGATAAACTCAGACACGGAGTGAGGATATGGTACGGTATTTACCTGATACCAAGGAAAGTTACTTTACTATTATTCTCCTCATTTGTTATGCCATTCACTATAGAGGAACAACCTTCACCACGTTTAAACATTAACATAAATATAAAAATATAAGCATAAATATACACTGGTTACGTTTGGTAAGGTCAGGGAACTTGTCATACCATGTGACTGGCATTTATAGACTGGAAATTTCATTATCTATTAACGCCAAATGCAGAAGGCTTTCTAATTTTTTGGCCACTGAGTGTACAAAGTAACAGGAAAGGAGGGAGGGGGGGAATTACATTCTACGAAAGCTGGAATATACAGAAACCCAATTTTAAAACAATAGAATTAGAAAAATTAGTGATGTCAGTTATATACTTCATACGTATTCCCATCCTTTGACCGAACACCCTATCAATAGTTTTGCCAATGATGGCACATTGCATTCCACTTTCCTTGATGCTGTTCGTTATTTCCAAAATCCATTATATTCAGATCCGTAAAAGCAATAATATACTGTATTTACTCGTCTACAAAAATATTATTAGTATAAATGTTACAAATAAAACATTTGAGAAAAAGTTTAAGGATTTGTCAAGTCCATAAAGTTCTGTAATACTCAGCTAAACAAAAGATGATAATGTGACCAATTAATAGTTTGTGTACGTTAGGTATCATTACCAACATCAAGAAACTGTCACTACAAATGTTCTTAAAAGGGGGCATGCTTTAATTTTTTTCCCTCTCTCCCTTTTTATTCTTTATTCTTTTAAAATCGGGATATTACTCTTATTAGGATGTTTCACGTTTTCGATTACGGATTTTACGACACTCACTTCCCACCTAAAAGTTTCAAATTACGTTTAATTTTTTCTTAAAATACAAACTTTATATTAAAATGGAACAAACTTGTTTAACAATTTTATTAACAAATTTTCTAATAGGAATAAAAATCACAACTTAAATAATATTTAAGAATATTCAAGAAAGATGTAGAAGATTCCAAATGAACTAATGAGACTAGTGGTAGAAAAGAAAAATGTATGGAATGCATATAAATTACCAGGAGACCCAGAAGCCTATGGCAGATATAAGCTAGTTCGTAATCAAGTCACAAAGGAGATTAGGCAAGCGAAGGCAAATTACGAGAAATCTTTAGCAAAGGATGCGAAGAAAAACAGCAAGGATTTCGTTACTTATATAAATTCTAGAAGGAAGGGGATGAATCAGATTGGTCCACTTGATATCGATGGTTCGGCTGTTGATGATTCTGCCCACATAGCCAACAAACTGAATGAGTATTTTGCATCTACATTCACACATGAGGAATTATTAAGGAAGGAAATGCCAGAAGTTTATCAAATTGTAACAGGGTGCTTAATGATTTTGTAATAACTAAGGGAAAAGTGAAGGAGAAATTTTTGAAGTTAAACATGGAATCTATCCAATTATAGTAAAGGAGGCTGCAAAGAAACTAAGCAAACCCTTAGCTATAATAATGAGAGCAACCATGGACTCAGGGCAAGTACCCACGGACTGCAGAAGTGCAAATTTATCGCCAATTCACAGAGGGGGATTGAATGATGACACAAGTAATTACAGACCAGATAGTTTAACTTCTGTTCCGGGTAAAATAATGGAGTCACTGGTTAAATATGCATTACAGGATCACCTAGACAAGACTGCAGCAATAATTCCGACAGAGCATGGATTTGTTAAGGGAAAGTATTATGTGGTTACAAAGGAACTGGATGCAAAAAATAATTTTGATATCATATACTTGGATTTCAGGAAAGCTTTTGACACTGTTGCGAATGGAAGACTATTGTACAAAATGGAGCAGAGGATATTAAAGGTAAGTTGCTACAATGGATAAAAGGGTGGTTGAGTGAGAGAAGACAGAGAGTGGTAATCAATGGACGCAGCTCTTCGTGGACTAAAGTTATTAGCAGAGTCACAATGGGTTCGGTGTTGGGCCCACTGTTGTTTTGTATATTTATCAATGATATTGATGAAGGTATATCAGGCTTAGTATCGAAGTTTGCAGATGATACAAAGGTTGGCAGGGTTGTTAATGACAACAATAGCAATGTGCTACTGCAACAGGATCTAGAAAATTTGAGCGGATAGGCTGAGAAGTGGCAACTGAAGTTTAATATTGACAAATGTAAAGTTCGGCATTTGGGTAGACATAACCCCAGAGGAACGTACCAACCGTGTGGTACTACACTTAGAGTGGTAGAAAATGAAAAAGACCTGGGAGCAATTGTGCAGTCATGAAGTTTTCTGAGCAATGCAGGTAGGCTGCAAGAGTAGGTCAAGGGGTTTTGTCAATGATACACAGGAATTTTGTTACCAGGGAAAAGGAGATGATTGTCCCTCTGTATAAAGCAATGGTCAGGCCACGCCTTGAGTTCTGCGTAAAGGTCTGGAGGCCTCATTTTAGGAAGGATTTAGATTTGCATGAGTGGGTACAGAGAAGGGCAACAGGTTTGGTGAGGGGAAACGAAGGTTTCCTCTTACCAAGAGAGGCTTAAGTTCTGCAAATTGCAGCGGCTGGAGACTAAACATCTGCGAGGTAATCTGACTGAGGTGCATAAGGACTTGAATGGGTTGAGCAGGCTCAATTCTGATGGTATTCTTCCGTTTGCTCAGATTACGAACCTAAAGGGGCGTAAATTCAAATTGAAGAAAGTTGTAGAATAGATGTGCGGAAATTTACCTTTATCCAGCGGGTGGTGATTTGCTAGAACAAACTTCCAACTGTCGTTGGGAAGTTGATAGCTTCAATGGAGGAACTGAACAAACGTTTAGAGGGAATGGTTGTGTGAATTTTTTTTTTTTTTTTTTTTGGATGATGCTACGTAAGTTCATATTGCTTTCTTGCATCACATGTCTCTATTACTATTACTATTATTAAGGATATTGGAACCTTCTGAATGAATCTAGAAAGTAGGAATATCGTTTCAATATTATAGAAGATTGTAGGTGTTTCTACAGTGATTTGCAATAATATAAATTGAGGAGTAAGAGCTGTAACTTGTAAAATCGAACACCGGTCATCCAGGAAGAATGCCAACGTGACACTTCCGTCTCCGACTGGCTGGCTTCAAGTCGTCTAACGGCCTGCCATCTCAAGAAATTATCTAAACGACGATGACTTGCCATCCTCAGTATTGGAAATGTGGCTATTGCACTGATCAAAAATTTCCAAAACACGGGAATGAAGTGATATGTTCGCAAACCGTGTTTTTATAGGATGAATTATTTGCCTAATGTGCGGCTCTGTAAGGTAGTAGATCGATTTTCATTGAATACTCGGGATTTTCATGTCAGAATACCTATCATATCAAATATTCGTCTTTTGTGACACTTCACAATAAATTATTCATGAAAAACATTTTGTTCTGTTAATTTTTTCGAGAAATAGAGCATTGTATGAACAAGATGTTCATATACATTAAAATTACTGAGTCAAAGTTAACAACAAAATGTTTAAGACTTTTGAACCTTCTGAGCTTTAAACAATTTGTTCAAAGGTCAGAAGGTTCAAAAGTTCACTGCTCAAAAGATCATGGGAGGTGATCTTGCAGATCACCTACTAAATTTCGGATGGTAGTAAAATCAATTTGTCACGCGGAAATTACGTCATTTCCGTTTAATAACAAAGAAAAACGATGTCGGGAGAAAATATCGCGCAAAGGATCATGGGAGGTAACGTTTAACTGGTAAAGTTGCGCTTCAACTTTACCAGTTAAAGCGCGTGTAATGTAGGCGTTACAGTATTAACTACCGCTTCAACTGCATTAATGAAGCGGTTTTATGTTCCCATCAAGAGGTGAATCTTAAACGGTTTTCGAAAACCAGTTGGGCCGTTCAAGAATATTTGAATCGGTTCCCGATTCACAGATAACACACTCTAAATTACATGTCTGAGTAGAATCTTTTGCTTGTCGTTGGTCGTTCTATTAAGTTGCAGAAGTTCTCGTTGGTCATCAAGTTTTCACGTTTATTTGGGGTGCATGGGATCTATCCAGTTATATTAAAGGAGGCGGCAAAGCAACTAAGCAAACCATTAGCCATAATTATGAGAGCATCCTTGGATTCAGGGGAGGTCCCCACTGACTTGAGATGTGCAAATGTATCCCCAATTCACAAAGGGGGATCGAAGGGTGACACGAGTAATTACAGACCAGTTAGTTTAACTTCTGTTCCGGGTAAAATAATGCAGTCACTGCTTAAAGATGCATTGCAGGATCATCTAGACAGCAATAATTCAGACAGCATAGGTTTGTTAAGGGGAAGTCTTGTCTGACAAATTTGATAGGATATTATGATGCGGTTACAAAGGAATTGGATGCAAAAAACAATTTTGATATCATATATTTGGATTTCAGGAAAGCTTTTGACACTGTTGCACATGGAAGACTATTGTACAAATTGGAGCAGAATGGTATTAAGGGTAAGTTGCTACAATGGATAAAAAGATGGTTAAGTGCGAGAAGACAGAGGGTGGTAATCAATGGGTGCTGCTCTTCGTGGACTAATGTTATTAGTGGAGTCCCACAGGGTTCGGTGTTAGGTCCACTGTTGTTCTGTATATTTATCAATGATATTGATGAAGGTATATAAGGCTTAATGTCGAAGTTTGCAGATGATACAAAGGTTGGCAGGGTTGTTAATGACAATAATGGCAGTGTGCTACTGCAACAGGATCTAGTTAATTTGGGCATATGGGCTAAGAAGTGGCAACTGAAGTTTAACCTTGACAAATGCAAAGTACTGCATATGGGTAGAAGTACCCCAGAGAAAAGTACCAACTGTGTGATACTACACTTAAGGTGGTAGAAAATGAAAAAGACCTGGGAGTAATTGTGCAGTCAGATATGAAGTTTTCTGAGCAATGCAGACAGGCTGCCAGGGCAGGTCATGGGGTTTGTCAATGATTTATAGGAATTTTGCTAGCAGGGAAAAGGAGATGATTGTCCCTCTGTATAGGGCAATGGTCAGGCCACGCCTTGAGTACTGCGTACAGGTCTGGAGGCCTCATTTTAGGAAGGATGTAGATTTACTTGAGCGTGTACAGAGAAGGGCAACAAGATTGGTGAGGGGAATGGAGGGATCCTCTTACCAAGAGAGGCTTAAGTTCTGCAAATTGCAGTGGCTGGAGACTAGGCACCTGCGCGGTGATCTGATTGAGGTATACAAGGCCTTGGAAAGGTTGAGCACGCTGGATTCTGATGGGATCCTTCCACTTGTTCCGATTACAAACCTAAGGGGGCATAAATTCAAATTAAGAAAAGACAGATGTAGAATAGGTGCGCGGAAATTTGCCTTTAGCCAGCGGGTGGTTAATTGCTGGAACAAACTTCCATCTGTCGTTGTGGAAGTTGATAGCTTGAATAAATTTAAGGAGGAACTGGACAGGCATTTGGAGGGAATGGTGTGATTTTTTTTTTTTTTTTTTGGCTGATGCTGCATAAGCTCATACACTTGCTTTCTTGCATCACATGCCACTACTACTACTACTGCTTCTACTACTACTATTTCCAATTGCACTAAGTCGGTTGAGCGTGGCGAGGTTTAGATCCTCATTCATCTCGCTGTTTGGATAATTGTAAAAGTTTCAAACGGAGTCTTCTTCTCTAATTCGCGTTACATGACTATAAAGGCTATCGCATGTTTCCCAAGGGCAACGTCGTTGTTGTTGTCTTGAAACATCATCTTACATATTTCAATAGTTTTGCGAATGTCCAAGTCCGATTCATATAATTTACGATCTAACTAGTTGTCTTTGGGCACCAGGGGTTTTCCCCCATCTCCGCAATTTACGATCTAATATGAGGTATGAGGTATATTCAGGGTCTAGCGGCTCCTGGGATTTCTCCCATCTCCGCGAATGTTCTATGTATCGGTGACAGTACCCTGTCAAAGCCAAAGATTTAGAAGTGTGTGGGTCATGAGTAGTGTTATATGTTGTGCCCATTGTTTATCCGGCTTATTGGCCGCCAGGCCCCTAATGGGACCCGACGTTGCCCATACCTCGCCACGCGGAGGCTAGCCGGGTGTTACCATTGAGTCAATTGTACTCTGGCAGGTCCTGCCACTTACTTTCCTGGGATTTTAGTGGCTAGGACCTATTTATTTTTAGTGTGAGCTCTTCATTTTCGTCGTAGATCCTGACATATTTCATCTCTGACAGTAACTCTGTTTCCTCAATGCAAAATTAAACTTCCCGCTGGCTGAGGGCAAACTTCCACACATCTATTCTACAACCGTTTTCCTCAATTTGAATCTATGCCCCTCAGGTTTTTAATTTGAGCAAGCGGAAGTATCCCGTCAGTACTGACACTGCTCAAACCATTCAAGGCCTTATACACTTCGATCAGATCACCTCGCAGGTGCCTACTCTCCAAGCGCTGTAATTTCCAGAACTTAAGCCTTTCTTCATAAGCGCACCCCTTTGTTCCTCTCACCAATCTTGTTACCCTTCTCTGTACTCGTTATAGCAACTCTACATCCTTCCTAAAATGAGACCTCCAGACCTGTACGCAGTAATCAAGGTGTGGCCTGACCATTGCTTTATACAAAAGGATAACCACATCCTTGTCTCTGCTAGCAAAATGTATCTTTGACAAAACTATATATCTTTGACAAAATTCCATGACTGCTCTGGCAACCCATTTTCACTACTCAGAGAACTACATATCTCACGGCACAATTACCCCCACATCTTTTTCATTCTCCACCTCCCTGAGTGTAGTACCACACAGTTGGTACATTTCTCTTGGGTTACAGCCACCCTGAAGTTTGACATTGCCTTTGTCAATGTCAAACTTCAGTTGTCATTTCTAAACCCATCTGCCTTGCTTTTCTAGATCCTGTTGAAGTAGCATAATGTCTTTACTGTCATTAACATCCCTGACAACCTTTGTATCATCTGCAATCTTGGACATTAAGCCTGATATACCCTCATCGATATCATTGATAAATACACAAAACAACAATGGGCCTAGCACCGAGCCCTGGGGACTCCATTAATAACATTAGTCCACGTAGAGCAGTGTCCATTTATTACCACTCTCTGCCGTCTCCCACTCAACCATCCCTTTATCCATTGCAGCAAATTGCCAATAATGCCTACCGCTCCAATTTGTTCAGCAGTCTTCCAGGTGCAACAGTATCAAAAGCCTTCCTGATATCCAAGTACATGATATCAAATTTATTTTTTGCATTCAGCATCTCTTTGCCCACATTCTGGTATCCAATGAAATTAGTCAGACAAGATTCCCCCTTAACAAACTCATGCTGTGTCTGAACTATTACTGCAGTCTTTTCTACGTGATCCTGTATCACTTCTTTAACAAGTTACCCATTATTTTGCCTGGAACAGAAGTTAAACAAAATCTATAATTATGTGTCAACCTTTTGTACCCCCTTTGTGAATTGCCGAAAGATTTACACATCTTCAGTCCATGGGGACCTCCCCTGACCTAAGGATGCTCTCATAATTATGTCTTGAGGTTCGCTTACTTCCCTTGCTGCCTCGTTTAATATAACTGGATAGATTCCATCTGCCCCAGGTGCTTTTTTTTATGTTTAACTTCAACAATTTCTCCTCCACTTTGCTCTTAGATATTAGAAAATCACTTAGCTCCCTGTTAGAGTTTGATAAACGTCTGGCATTCTCCTCCTTGAATAACTGCTCATGTGTCTATGTAGTTACAAAATATTTATTCAGTTTATCAGCTACTTGAGCAGGAACATCAATAGTCGAACGATCTATGTTAAGTGGACCAATCTGAATCCTCCCCTTCCTTCTAGAGTTTACATAAGTAAAGAACTCTTTGCTGTTTTTCTTTGCATCCTTTGATAAAGATGTCTCGTATTCTGCCTTCGCCTGCCTAACCTCCTTTGTGACTTGATTACAGACTAGCTTATATTTGCTGTAGGCTTCTGTGTCTCCTGATAATTTATATGCATCCCATGCAATTTTTCTTCTCTGGCACGAGCCTCATTAATTCATCTGACATCCATTTAGGCCTTAACCTTGAACAGCATTTTTCATTTGGCATGAAAAGCCTAGTAGCCTCCAAAATTAAGTCACTGGATGCCTCCCATTTAGAATTCACCGTTGGTATCATCGTCATCAGTTGATACCACTGTATAGAATTTAAAAACTATCCGAGATCCCTGTAGTCACCTTTACGAAAAGAAAAACTCTTTCCTTTACCCTTGACTGTAGTTACATATTTAAGGAACTCCCACATCAATACACTTTGATCACTTTCACCTAGTGGTTCTTAACTAACAGCATAACCTCTCCTCCCTTCCTACCCTGTCTATCCTTTCTGTGCACATTGTACTCCCGAAATTCCAATTCTGCACTGCTTATATCTGTGTGTCACCACGTCTCTGATGTCCCTACAATATCTGCCTTTGATGTCTTGATCAGCACTTCAAATTCATCAAATTTATTTACTGTACTTCTAGCATTGATGTACATGCAAGTATGGATGCACTTGTTCTTACTCTTAGTTACCCTAACACAGGCCATGTGTTTACTTTTTCCATGATGACCCCCTGCGTTCTTGAAATCCCCAGCAACTTTCTTGCTAGGCTGCTGCTCATTAAAATAGAAGCAGTGCAAGAATCGCTTTCGCCTCTGCCTGTGATTGCTGTTAATCTTTTATTCTGTGAATCCCCACAAGCTAGCAGTTATCTGACCCACCTAAAACTTCCTCGATAGCATCCGCAAATATTCTTGCAGCCTTTCTGTTTAAGGGTATCCCATACCAGTAGTATTAATCTCTCCTGTTAACAAGCACAGACTATGCTGCAAAAAATTCTACCACATGAGCCTTGCACAATCTCTCCAGGGCCGAATTAATTAAAAAGGATCTCAGTATATACTCCCTCCTATCGTGTCTGGGCAGAATTGCAGACACTTTCAGATTTAGCCCTAACTCGCGACATTTTTCAGCATTGACCTGTACTTGTTAAGTAAATCTATTGATCTTACTCTTAAGGTCATTCGTGCCAACATGTACAATAATATCACCTTTTGTGCCCTTAAAAGATATCTGCCTTACAACGTCATTAACCTTTACCTCAGGCAGACATACCCTGGTCCCCGTCTCCTGAAAATAGCGTCATCAACAATAACTGGTTCCTGTCGGACAAGCGCATTCTGCCTTGGAGATTGCCGTTGTATTGCCTGATGCACAGGAGTGAGCTCTCACATTGAGTTGGGCAGCTGAGAGCTTATGGGCCCCTCATTAATTTCTTCGAGGGCATCTACCATATACCTAAAACTCTCATAGACGCTCATCAGAATGCTGAGTTGGCACCTAATTTCTTCACTGTCTGTGCACCTAGCACACACATGTGCTGTTCTAGAAAGTCTAGAAAAATTCCACATTTTTTTATTATTATTTATTTTATTTTTTATCTATTTTATTTTATTTTATTTATTTATTTTATTTTTGTTTATTTATTTTATTTTATTTATTTATTTTATTTTTATTTATTTATTTTATTTTTTAAATTTTATTTATTTTATTTTTTAAATTTTATTTATTTTATTTTTTAAATTTTATTTATTTTATTTATTTTATTTTATTTATTTATTTTATTTTTATTTATTTATTTTATTTTTTAAATTTTATTTATTTATTTATCTCTTTTTTTTTGCTGGAACTTGGGTTTGGACAGCACAAGTGCGGGATGCTGGCAACTATCTGTATTGCACTACTCAGGTGGGTGTGGGATTAGTGTTTTCTCATACACAGTTAGTTGAATTAAGGCCTGCCTCCTTGTGGCTAGGGGCAGGCACCACGCAGCAGTTGCCCAGGTGTTGACTGCTCCCTGGCGGCTGTAGGGTCTGAACCAACACATACAACCCACACACATTTGCTACACAAACATAACACAACATATATTCAGGCCATTTTACATAGTTTGTAAATAAGACAGTAGCGCAGGTGGAAATGGACATTAGTCTAGGAGCCACCCAACCACAATTATACATATACATATAAACATTTCACAGATTAATATAGACTCTGATGCGTTGGAGAATCGCCCCCTTTGGTTCTCCCCCGAGCCACAGTACTCCTGTTACTTTGTGCTCGTTGCTTTGCTGCTCTAGTCTGGGTCATGATTCCATTTAAGTATAATTTCATTAGCAATGAAATTTAATAAGATTAATAAATTTTACTGATTAATTGATAATACTATACTAATCTAACAGATTTCTAATACAGTGCTACGTATTTAGCTGTCTAGTTTTAGGTTAAACCTTACGGTATGAAGTTTGCGATTTATGCTAGGCTATTCTGTATCGTATAGCAATGGCGGCAAGTTACGAACGTAAAATCTACGGACACTAAGTATTAACTTTAAAAATCGCTATCTAAATTAAAAATAAATCACAGAGCTTGACTAGAACTATAAAGCTACTTATAGAAAATAATTTAATATAACAATTAAGTCTGCTGAAACAGGATCTAGAAAAGTTGAGCAGATGGGCTGAGAGGTGGCAAATGAAGTTTAACATTGACAAATGTAAAGGACTACATATGGGAAGCAGTAACCCCAGAGTAACGTATCAACTCTGTGGTACAACACTGAGAGTGGTAGAGAACGAAAAGGACCTGGGGGTAATTGTGCAAGCAGATATGAAGTTCTCTGAACAGTGCAGACGGGCTGCAAGAGTAGCTCATGGTGTCTTATCAATGATATACAGGAATTTTTCTAGCAGGGATAAGGATATGATTGTTCCCTTGTATAAGACAATGGTCAGGCCACACCTTGAGTACTGTTTACAGGTCTGGAGGCCTCATTTCCAGAAGGATGTAGAGCTGCTGGAACGAGTACAGAGAATGGCAACAAGATTGGTGAATGGAACAAATGGTTGCTCTTACGAAGAAAGGCTTAAGTTTTGCAAATTACAGTGTCTGGAGACTAGGCACCTGCGAGATGATCTGATTGAGGTGTATAAAGCTTTGAATGGTTTAAGCATACTCAATGCTGACGGGATTCTTCCTCTTGCTCAGAATAATCGCCTGAGAGGGCATAAATTCAAATTGTGGAAAGACAGTTGTAGGATAGATGTGCGGAAGTTTGCCTTTAGCCAGCGGGTAGTTGGTCGGTGGAACAGACTTCCATCCTTTGTTGTGGAAGTTGATAGCCTAAATAAATTTAAGACTGAGCTGGACAGGTATTTGGAACGAACGGAGGGGTGAAATGGGAGCGTTTTTTTTTTTTTTCTTTTTTGGCTGATGCTGCATAAGCTTGCTTTCTTGCATCATATGCTCTACTAATGCTGAAATGTTGTTTTAAAAACGACTAAATAAAAACTTTGCGTTCGCAGGAACTACAAAAATCTTGGCCAACGCGGTAATAATGTCGTTCCGCCCACAGAGTAGTAAGATATCTTATTACTCTGTGATTCCACCTATCTTATAAAATTTTAAGACGCCATAATTTGTTTTGATATGACGCTGAAAAAAACTATGTAAAATAAGTTAGATTAAGAAGTTATAATTTCCTCAAGTTTATTTTAACAGACAAATATAACCTGGACCCATTTTTGGAACATAATATGTATTAGAGAAGCTGGATTGTATTCGTTTAAAAGCTTTTAAAAGAAACTTTATTCAACCTTTAAAAGAAACTTTATAAAATAAACCAATTGTATATGTCTATAGATAGGACACCCAGACCTGGTTTGTTATTATAAATAATATTTTTAAAATAATAATTAATGAATATATATTTTTTTCCCAAGGATGTGACTTTCAATTAATCTGAATCCAAGCTGGAACTTGTTTTAAAAAAAACATTTCTTTATTTTTTTGCACATCATAGAACAATCTTTCATTCACTTTAATTACAGAAATGTGTGTAGGGAGAGGTCATGATATAGCACTTGTCCCACTTTTCGAATCACCTTAGTCTACATACATAATTTTATGCTCCTACTGAATATCACTAATGAACTGCAATGTACTTCATGTATATTTATTTACTGAAACCATTCTGGTCTATACTTTTTTTTTTTTCCTTAATCGGGCATTCGTCTTGGAACGGTGTCTCTCAATGTCATTGACCTTTATGATTTTTAAGCCTTTATATCAGTGGTCCTCTATCTTTTTGCTCAATTAAACAGCATTCAATTGCCAAATGTGTAGCGATGACCATATATTGAGAAGGAAATTGATGATAAAAGCCATATCTTCAGTGTGTGAAAATACGAGAAATTTGTTGCTAATCTAATCGCCAAATTAAGAAAATTTTATGTGAGAACTACTTTGTTATGCTTTAATGAAGGAATCTAAATCACCACGCTTCTTGCAAGGACCACTGAAATTTCGAAATATTCATGCAGCGAAATATTAAAATAATCATTATCAAAAGGCTATCCTTTCTGGTGAACGAAGAAAGTGAAATGCGCTTCACTTTTTTATAATAAGTAAATAGCATTTTCCTCACAACAAAGGGGTGAAAAAACCATTTGCCTATATGTCTTTGAACTCGCAACACTCTTATTTTTCACTTTTTTGAACGATACTCCTGTGTTGTTGATTCTGTTTAAAGAATGTTGGGTTGAATATCACAGTGGTGTATTTAGTCACAGACGCACTCGGAAAGTGCCTAAGTCCTGCAGAAAAAAATTTGTTTTCTCATAATTTTATTAATACATCGTTATACACTGGTGTCAAAAACTTAAGGAACAACACTATTTCTAAAGGTTATAACCACAAAATCCTTACTTAAGGTAATCTTTACTGATGAGAGTAAATTCAGTCTCAGCAGCAATTCTGGAAGTCAGCTAATCTGGCGAGAGGTTGGCATACGGTATCACCCCGAAAACATCACTGAAAGGGATCGCTATGGCGGTCGAGGTTTTTTTTTTTTTTTTTTTGGTAGTTGTTGGTGCATAGGCTTTTGTGGCCATAATGCACCTCCCAAGGTTTTTGCAGTACATTGATCCAAGCCCGAGGCGGAAATCGAACCCGCGACCTTTGGGTGGCAGGCAGGCACTTTACCCACCCGGCTAGCCCGGTTGGCGGCGGTCGAGGTGTTATCGTCTGGGGATACGTTATCTTGGATGGGCATACTGGAAGTCGATACTGTACTAAGGTAATCCTTCCCCATGTGCGTCTGTTCCGAGGTGCCATTGGCCCCGAGTTTGTTTATGGATGATAACTCCACACCCCATCTCGCTGCAGCTGTTGATATGCTTTTGGAAAGTGAGGACATTGTTCGTATGGATTGGCCTGCCCGTTCCAGCGAACTAAATCCCATCGAACACATATGGAACGCTCTGGGGAGACGCCTAGCGGCACATCCACATCCACCAGAAAATGTTCACTAGCTGAAGATGGCGCTGACAGAGGAATGGACGATGTTATTGCAATAACTTATCAATAACATTGTTCTAAGTATGGACAGGAGGTGCAGGGCCTGCATCGACATTAGGGGTGTCCATATCTCCTACTGAGGACCACCTCTTCCCTTTGTTCTATCTTTGGCAGTGATGCATCTGTCATGACGGCCAGTGCTATGTTGCCATTTTTGAATAAAGTCCCTCTGTACCGTTTAATTATTATTATTGCTCTTATATTATTTCTCCCTGATTGGGGGATTCCACTCCGTGACGGGTACTGCTACCAAGTACACAGGGTGGTTGTAATGTCTGGTGTTACTGTTGGTCGAGGAAATCTCTGACTACAGGTGTTCAGGATTGCGACTTTCTGGAGTTCCTTGTAGGTGTTCTCTGGGAGACCTATTGCTGCTAGGCTGCTATGTAGAGTCTTTGGCACCATACCGGTGGTTGACACGATGCTCGGGATGGTCGATACTTCTTGCATATGCCACATCTCCTTGGCCTAATGTCTCAGGTTCGTGTACTTCCTAATTTTTATCTCATGGGTTTTCTGCACATTGCTAGAGTTGGGCACCGCTATGTTAATCAGGTAGGTAATCTTTTCCATCTTGTTCACAAGGGTTATGTCCGGCCTGTTGTGCGGGATGTTTTATCCGTATTATGGCGCGGTCACAGTATAGCTTGTGGGTTGTTATTATTATTATTAGCCATATGGTGCAAGGAAACCTGAGATTTATGCTGCACCAGCCAAAACAAAAATTCCCGCATTATCCTGAGAGAGAGAGAGAGAGAGAGGAGTCAGAAGTAGAAGGGAATCACCAAGAAAGCAAGAAAGAGAAGAATGATGATATCCAGCTCAGGACCCTGGATTTGTCAAGCCCATACTCACAAGATGTGAGACCCTGGGTTGTGTTGTGTCTGTGTTCTTTCCTTCATCATTTCTGTACCTCACAAGGTTCCTTTGGTATGCTTTCCCCATACGCAGACCACTCCTATGAGAAGCTACAGGTGAAAACCTGACTGGTCCTTAAGTTTTGCACACCAGTATAGTTATAAAAGCAAATATAGAAAAAAATAAATAGGCTATAATTCTTACAAATAATATGACATATTATTTGTAAAAGAATTATAATTTCTTAAAAATGTCAATCATTCACACCCTTTCAATACGATCTAAGAAAAACCCTTAGTCGTTACCCTCTCTGGGAATATGTGAACTGGCCTACCAGCTAATATACTGATAATGACTTTTAAAATCAATTTTCAGGGTTAGATTTATTTTGCTTGAGAATAAAATTATTTAAAAAATAACAACGGTTAGTTCTGCACCAACTTAAGTGAAATGATTGGGTTACTTTTACAGAATTTTTCTAACTTTTTACGTTACTTAGTAAAAAATAAATAAATTTAAAATAATAATAACGAATTAAGTTAAAAGTTACAAAAAAAAACCCGACTACTTAACTGACAACTTTGTAACTCGTTACTTCTCATATATAATCAAAACGTAATGGATTAGATAGGTAGATTAGATTAGATACCTTTCTTTGGCCAATAGGTTCAGATGATTCCCTACAGATGTCTGGCATGCGTAACATCCTGTTGTAAAGCGATGGTGAGGAAAATCCTGGCACTCTGCTTTATTGCGAAACTATTTTAACTGAATGGCAAATACCATCAGACTGAGGCCATATCATCGAGTTCCCTACGGGTAAAGCCTGCTTCCTGGATGCTGTCTGTTATTTCCAAAGTTTATTAAATTGAGATCCGTTAAAGCAAAGACATGTCGTATTTCCTTATCTAAGAAAATATTATGTGAGTTCCTTTTACAAATAAAATTTAATTTATTTTATTATAAACAAGATTTTGTTAAGCAGAAATCCGCAGTCAAACAGAAAAGATGATAATGTGACCAATTAATAGTTTCTGCATTACTACAGTATCTGAATGTTAGGGATTATTGGCAACGTCAAGAAACCGATACTACAAATGTTCTGAAAAGGGGGCATTCACTTTTCTTTTTCTTTCTGTCTTTCAAAATCGGGATATGCCTCTTATTAGGATGCTTTACATATTTGATAAATACAACGTACACTTCCCCCCTAAAAGTTTCGAATCACGTTTCTTTTTTCTTAATTTTCAAAGTTTTTATTAAAATGGGACCAACTTGTTTACCAATTTTTATTAAAATATTTTATATTATGTATAAAAATTAAAACTTAAATAATATATTCCAGAAAGATGCAGAAAACTCCTGAAGGTGTTAGAACATTGTGAAAAATCTAGAAAGTGGGAATATCGCGTTAATATTATAGAAGACTGCAGATGATTCTAGAGTATTTTGCAATAATATAAATTGAGGAGTAAGAGCTGTAACTTGTAAAATCGAAACCCGTCATTGAGAAAGATTGTTTTGTGCAAATTTTGTGTGTTTCTTGAGAAACATGGCAAAAAATACAGAACCGAATGTTCAAAAAAAAAGAAATGCTATTATAATTCTGTATAAAGAAATTTATTCCATGAGAAGTATTGGCAAAAAACTAATTGTTTCATTTAAAGGATTGAAAACTACCAATAGACGATTCAAGGGGAACTGATAGTTTAAAGGAGTTTAAATTAAATGGTCCGAAAATCCTATTTAAAACCGCGACAGGACGACCCCTCGTAACAAGGAAAGAACAAGATTGAACCATAACACCGATTTCCAAATGCAATCGACGTCATGCTACACTTGAAATCCGAGCTGAGTTCAATAGGAACAGAGAAACTCCCGTGTCTAAAACAACTATAAAACTTCGTATATAAATAATTAAGACTTCGTAGTCTCGTAGCAGTCCGAAAATACTTTTTAAAAACGGAAAATCGAAATAAAAGGTTGGTTTGGACTAAAAATCATTAACATTGGACAATTGAATAGTGGAAAAACGTACAGTAGACGGATGAAACCAAATATGAAATTTTTGGAACCAAGCTTAGAGTTTATGAGACGATCAGATAAAGAAAAAATGGTACCACATTGTTTAGTGCCTACAACCATGCACGGTGGTGATTCCAACACGAACTAGAGTTGCTTCTGCAGTTACGGTCGTGTATCGGTCCAAAAATCCTTTTTAAAACCGGAATATCCTCTGAACTTCGATTTTGTGGAAGAACTTTTATTTTACAACATGACAATTACTCGAAACACAGCTCGTGTGCAGGGATTTTCTAGCAACTAACCTAAACTAAACTAAATCCAGAACCTGACTAGGAGTCAATAGCCTGTGGTCCGGCCGCTGGATTTTCATCGTTATTCCCATCAAGATCTCATTCCAGAATCGGTGGTGTTGCCATCTTCGTCAAGGATTCCAACCTGAAATTTGTGCACGTCACATCTATCAACTCCTCATTTTATGAAGCAATACTCTTGACTGTGAAATTTAATGCCTGTTTAATCGATTCAGCGGCAATCTACATACTTGTTGTGTGTAGATTGCCGCTAAAGCTACATCAATTGTTGCAATTTCAGGACCCAGTTCCAGATATTGCAACAATTGATGTGCTACCGGCTGGATAATGAGTAAGTTACACCCTTCTGCTACTCACATTCTCTGCGGCAATTTTAACCTTTCACCACATCTGAGCCCTCTCCTTCAGTGACTAATGAACAATCTCTGTCCATTAAAGTTTACGATTATCAATGAGGAGTCAACGAGAGGCACTAATCGTCTGGACCTGATTCTATGTTCTGGCATTTGCAGAATTGACGTTTCACCAGAAACGCCCTTCAAATTAGATCACGACCCAATTACATTACTTCTTGTACTGCCTATGCCCAGTTTCAATTGCCATAATACTGTGGAAAAGAAAATCATATGTTCTCCGACTTTTCTTGATCCCAAAAAGTGCATCGAGGCAGCACAGTGTATTCCATGGCATGTGCTTGATGGATGTGACCCAATCCTCGCAGTTGATCTAACCACAAGATGGATAAATACAGTCACCCTCTATGCATCAGCCAAAACCGTACGCATTTCTCCAAGGACTGGAGCTTGGTGGACCACAGATTTAGCCAGCAGTTTCCACAATAAGCAATACCTTCACATTCAATGGAAAATCTCTGGCACAACCCAAGATCGGATCCTGTATTCCAGAGCAAGAGATTTTTTTCAACCGACTCAAGGCATCAGCCATAAAGAGATACACCGATGCTACCTTGTCTAAAGGAAAAGCACCATACTCATCCAGACACATGTCATTAATTCAAACCTTGATCTAGATAACTGGATGGACTACATTGCAAGATTCAAAACCAATTCCATTACTCTAGAAATTCCTCTCCAAAACTCTCAATTTGCTCCTACCGATGACCTTTCCATCATTTCTATCACAAATCAACAACTGATAAATGCTATAAACTCCCTGCGTCCATCTAATACAGCACTCTGAGATAAGATACCTTATTTCATAATTAAGTGCCTTAGCCCCTACATCCTAGGTGCAGTGCTCTCAATCTACAACTCGGTTCTTTCCACACAAGTTTTCCCTGCATAATGGAATGAATACTCTGTGAGTCAATTGCCTAAGGTTCAAGCGCCAACAAGCCCAAAAGATTTCAGACTAATCTCAACTTCTTCCACCCTCGTCAAACTCCTTGAAAAGGTACTCTTTCCAGCATTAAACAAACAACTGTGGCCACAGAAACAGAAACAGTTACATTTCGCAGTCGCAAATAGATCCACCATGACAAACCTCATGGCGGCACAGACATCAATTCTTCAGGCCTTCGAAACTAAATCCGAATTAGCTATTGCGTACGCCGATATTGAATCTCTTATGACAGCCTAGACATCACAGCCTTTCTCAGTCTTCTGCAATTGTTCCTCAGGATTAATGGCGATCTAATAGCTTTCTTCACCGCTTTATTGAAGAACAGAAGTGTCCACCTAACAATGAAGAAAACTCACTTTACAAGGAAAATCAATGCAGGAGTCCCATAAGGTGGCATCCTGTCTGGCCTCCTTTTCTCAGGAATTCTAATTCCTTTCATGCATCCCCGTGACGATGCTCTAATATATGCTGATGATATAAAGTTCCTTACCTTAATCCCGCCGTCTGCAAACCCAAAGGCAATTACGTCTTCAATCACAAAGAACTTGACCACTCTTTCAACTTACTTGAAGATGTTTGGGTTAAACCTTAACCCGTCAAAATCTGCAATAATGATTTACTCATTGAAACAGCAACCAACAGTAATTCAACCATCAGCTTCTGGCACTCTTAGCCATAATGACCTCGGTGTCTATTTTGATCCGAAGATGAAATTTAATGCTCACAAAGAATACCTCTGGAAGCAATTTAACACGCTATGCTGGCAAGCGAAGCAACACTTATTCATTCCAACGATGCCGCAATCACTAGTAGATATCTTCAAAGCAGACCACGCTTTTCGGTTGATCGCCGTGTTCACAGGATGGGAATATCGCGAAGTGTTCGTGACCCAAACACTGTGTACGCTTATCTGGTTATTTTATACGCTGCTGAAAATTGGTCATCTGCGTCGCCTTCACTTCAAAAACCGGTGTTTGCATGTGAATACTGGACCCTGAAATGGGCCACAAATAAGCATCGCCGACTCCCCGCCCCTCAATTGAGAACAACTGACGTGATTGAGCAGCTAAATGTACTCAGGCTCCCAAAGTTAATTGACAGCAGGCGTTTAATGACTACAGTAAAAATGTACACAGGCCCCAAACATCTGGAATTTTTGTCAGTGGCACGACCCACCGCCATCCTTGAGGTCGGACCCCACAGTAATCCTCAAATACAACCGGCTGAAACTATGTAATCGTTTCCTGCTTGCCCAGGCACTCCCCGAAATTCAGGTACTGCTCCATTGGAATTAACCTGCAGAAAATGGCTACCGACTACAAATACCGTAGCGTTCTCCTCGAGTGGATCACATCTGTTGAATTGGAATAAATTCTTCCAAATCGTGTTACGGTGTTAAATCCTGTTTTTCTCTTTATGTTTTCCTATTTATTACAAGTTCATTTTACATGTTTTAATTTTTGCGTAACTTATAATTTCCCATGTAACTATTAATTTTACCAATTTAATCACATGTATCATTCCTTAATATAAAAATTTTCCTTAATGTAAAACTCCTCGCCATGTCGCTGTGATGAGAATCATTGTTTCTAGTACTTAGCATCAATAAAGAAGTTTATTATTAAAAAACAGGAGGTGGGGGAATTGCAAACTGATATGGCCACTCCAGTTGTATGACTTAAACCCAATAGAGCTTTTATGGGATCATCTAGTCCATCAAGTGTGTCCTTCTTCATAAAATTAATGGGGAACCTTGCAGTTCGCTTGGAATAATGTTAATCAAGACACTATTATAAAATAAATTGCCAGAATGCTACATCTGTAAAAGGCAGATAAAAAATCTCATGGAGGATATTTTGATGAAAAATCAGTATAGTTATCGATATTAATTATTTCAATATTTTTGTAGTAAATTTTTCAATGCTTAATAAAAAAAAAAGCCGCATATGTACCCTGTACGCACGAAAGATGTTTTATTTTATGTGCAAATCTTTGACGAAAATCAAAACCGTTCAAATTTTTAAAATCGAACAGATAAAACCGAAGTTATGAACGATGTAAAGTTTTAACTCACTCACGCTACTTACTCTACCGAATCTACGTTAGTGACTGAGTTAGCGTAATTTAGAAAGTGACGTCATTTCTGCCTCGCATTTTCGTTACCAATCAGTTTTACTTCAGTCCGAAAAATTTATTAGGTGCCGCCGAGGATGTTTTCACATAAAAAAAAAAAATCCTAAAATACAGTGTTGTTAAAATTAAAGTAAATTAAAGTATCCCTATGTAGAGGACTCTGGAGCGAGTTCTAAGGCTCGCACTGAAGAGAAATTTGGACAACAGGTACAATAAAGAATGCGCTCGGCATTCTTTATTGTACCTATCAAAAAAAAAATTTGTTTCAAAATGTGTCACTATATGGCGCTGTGGCAATACAAATCACTTGAACAGCGCTACAATTGTTCAATGTGTCCTCCATTTTCGTCAACAACGGTTTTCATTCGAAGAACAGCAATTTCTACAGAAGAACGTAACATGTCAACTGGAATGGCCAGCACCTGTCGTCTAATACTGTTCTTCAGATCTGCCAGAGTTTGACTTCCATCCCGATGCGCCAAACTGTTATATTTAGGCCACCCGAATATCATCTGCCGTACTGTGTCTTATGTCTTAGTTGCGTGTGTTCTATGGTCGATTTTTCTGTTTGCTGGACGAAAAACCCCAGTTTCTGGGGGGGAAAATCTTGCTATCTACGCCTGAGACAGATTAAACATCGTTCCCGATACACCTGGTTCTTCAAAAAACCCCCACAACCAGAAGTCGCATGGGGTGAGGTCCAGTGATTGGGGTGACCAAGATGTCTTGAAACAACGGCTGATGACCCGTTCGTCTGTAAAGTGTTGCCTTAGCAATCTTTGGACACAACGGTGGATGTGAGGTGGCGCACCATCTTGCATGAATATGGTATCCTGAAGGCACCCACGTTGTTGCAGCTGTGGTATTGGGAAATTTTTCAACATTTCATAATATCGCTGTCCAGCAACGGAACAGGTGCGGGGTCCAATCGGTGTTATCTATTCAAAAAAATATAGCCCAATCATGAATGTGGCCGTGATTCCACACCACACTGTCATTTTTGGAGAATGCAAAGGGACCTGTTGGATAACTCGAGGGTTTTCTGTTGCCCAAATGCGACAGTTGTGCGTATTCATTTGTCCATTTAAACAGAAGTGGGCTTCATCACTCCAAAGGATGTTCCATAGCCAAACGAATATCTGCATCACCATGCTTTTGCTGCTGTAACATGTGCATCTTGTAAAGATAGTACCGCAACACCTGACGCATTACTAGCCTTAGAGTGGAATACGGCATGTCGACTTCACGAGAAACAGCTGGCACACTTGCGCTACCACATGTTGATTGACTCGATAAATCCACGACAGCCATAGCCACATCTTCAACACGAGAGGAGTCCACTCGTTTTCGACATCTACCTGGTTGAACACCAAGCTGTCCTGTCAATTCAAATTTCGCAATTATTTTGCGGACAGCACAAACAGTCATAGGTCCACGTGGGCCTTGTGCGCTTCTGACGCCGGAATTCTCTGATAACCGCAGCTGCACTGTTGCTGTTCTGATAGTACAATAGCACCTTTTCCTGCAACGTTGTTGCCATTGCTGCTGTAGTGCAGGCAATCTACTGTATGAATTTGAAGAGACTTTGCTTTTATACAGTACAGTAGAGCTGAGTAGTGGCGCTGTGGCAATAACTTACGTTATTTGCATAATCGTAACTAAGATAGTAACACGTCATACAGTGACAAATTTTGCAACTAATTTTTTTTTCCAATAAATGGCGAGCGCATTTTTATTGTACCTGTTGTCCAAATTTCTCTTCAGTACGAGCCTTAGAACTCGCGCCTTCTACATAGGGATACTTTAATTTTAACAACCCTGTATTTCGTAAGATACAAAACTTACACTGTGATAGCTAATTTACCTTACTTACCTCTTACCTTATACTGTCATAGCTAATTTCAAAAAAATTAACGAAAACAGTTTTCATATGCTATGATTCCAAACTTTTAGGCCGGAGTGTAGTAGTGGTGGCATGTCATGCAAGAAAGCAAATGTATGAGCTTATGCAGCATCAGCCAAAAAAAAAAAAAAAAAAAAAATCACACCATTCCCTCCAAATGCCTGTCCAGTTCCTCCTTAAATTTATTCAAGCTATCAACTTCCACAACGACAGATGGAAGTTTGTTCCAGCAATTAACCACCCGCTGGCTAAAGGCAAATTTCCGCACATCTATTCTACATCTGTCTTTTCTTAATTTGAATTTATGCCCCCTTAGATTCGTAATCTGAACAAGTGGAAGGATCGTATCAGAATTCAGCGTGCTCAACCCATTCAAGGCCTTATATACCTCAATCAGATCACCGCGCAGGTGCCTAGTCTCCAGCCACTGCAATTTGCAGAACTTAAGCCTCTCTTGATAGGAGGATCCCTTCATTCAACTCACAAATCTTGTTGCCCTTTTCTGTACATGCTCAAGTAAATCTACATCCTTCCTAAAATGAGGCCTCCAGAGCTGTACGCAGTACTCAAGCCGTGGCCTGACCATTGCCTTATACAGAGGGATAATCACCTCCTTTTCCCTGCTAGCAAAATTCCTATATATATGATTGACAAAACCCCATGACCTGCCCTGGCAGCCTGTCTGCATTGCTCAGAAAACTTCATATCTGATTGCACAGTTACTCCCAGGTCTTTTTCATTTTCTACCACCTTAAGTGTAGTACCACACAGTTGGTACGTTTCTCTGGGGTTACTTCTACCCATATATAGTACTTTGCATTTGTCAAGGTTAAACTTCAGTTGCCACTTCTTAGCCCATATGCCCAAATTATCTAGATCCTGTTGCAGTAGCACACTGCCATTACTGTCATTAACAACCCTGCCAACCTTTGTATCATCTGCAAACTTTGACATTAAGCCTGATATACCTTCATCAATATCATTGATAAATATACAAAACAACAGTGGACCTAACCCCGAACCCTGTGGGACTCCACTAATAACATTATTCCAAGAAGAGCAGCACCCATTGATTACCACCCTCTGTCTTCTAGCACTTAACCATCCTTTTATCCATTGTAGCAACTTACCCTTAATACCATTCTGCTCCAATTTGTACAATAGTCTTTCATGCGCAACAGTGTCAAAAGCTTTCCTGAAATCCAAATATATGATATCAAAATTATTTTTCGCATCCAGTTCCTTTGTAACCACATCATAATATCCTATCAAATTTGTCAGACAAGACTTTCCCCTTAACGAACCCATGCTGTGTCTGAATTATTGCTGCAGTCTTGTCTAGATGATCCTGCAATGCATCTTTAAGCAGTGACTGCATTATTTTACCTGGAACAGAAGTTAAACTAACTGGTCTGTAATTACTCGTGTCACCCTTCGATCCCCCCTTTGTGAATTGGGGATACATTTGCACGTCTCCAGTCCGTGGGAACCTCCCCTGAGTGTATATTCCTAATGCATTATTCTCAAAGTCTGCGAGTGTAAGCATCTTTTCTGAGCTTGCATAGCAGTTACACACGCCATAAGTAGCATAACTACGAATTTTGATACCTGTGGCCAAATATCGTGTGCCTTTGTTTTTTTATAACAATGAATGTTAGTTATAAAAATAACTAAATCATAATGTTAAAAATATTAATTAATATTTTTGTATTAATTGTAATATTTAAATTATAAAAAATATATATATATTATTATCCATGAGATGGTGCTTGTATAAAAAGAGAAGCCTTTATAATAATTAAGTGTAGATAATAACAGTTTAAAATAAATTATAAATTCAGTTACTCAAAGTCTTTAAATTCTATTTGACGCCTACTGCTACTACCAGAGGTAGCCACACTCGCTGTTCCTAGTTAAGCTTCTGCACGCCACATGAATATATAATACCTTATAAACTGGCAAATTATGACCAAGGATAGATTTAAGAGGGAGCAGCTGCGACAGAACTCGAAAGTACAGCTAAATAGTGGACACAGTGTGTATCTGTCAGCAGTACCAGTGGTCCCCAACAAAACCGCGCAAAAGTGTCACTGTGATGTAGCAAAATCTGCCAAGGCCAGATGAAGGTGTGAGTAGTGTAGGGATCGTGAATATAGTGTTGTTCGTCTGGCTACTTGGTTGCTGGAAGGCCCCCTTACCAGGAAGGGGCATTCCAGCATCCGTCCATGGCACGAAGAGACAGGCCAGGTTAGTAAAGGGACGCTTGTCAGGGTTTACCTCTCCTGCCAAGGAAGGAGGGAGGGAGACAATCCAAGAAATGAAGTGAGGATAGAGGGATGGGGATAAAAAGGGTTGAGAAATTGTAGGAACCACGTGGAGAGGGGCCCCCCCTCAAGCGAGCAGGATATCAAAAGCCACTAGTGGGACACCCTTAAGAAGAAGAGTAACGACAGCAAGAGTTCAAGTTGATGACAGAGACAGAAACAGGCAGTGGCGCGTTATCCTATAGGCAAAAAAGACATTGCTTACACCACCCGATCAAAGGGGGCCCCAAAAATCACTGATTCAAAAACTCGTTGCCTTCTCTGTCGATCTCTCGGCGCTCACTCCTGTTTCCAGTAGCGCATTATGCCTTCATGGGGGGCCCAAGGCAAAATGGAAGTCGGGGGCCCCATCTAAAGAAAAAACTAATAAAGAATATTTTCAATTTCATTTTATTGCGACAACAAAACAAACAAATTATATGGCATAAGAACTAAATATAAAATTTCATCATAATCGGTAAAACCATTTTTAAGTGATTTTTATGGGAAACTGAATTTTCTACCTGCCAAGGTCAATGAACTTTACTTGAAAATTACGTTTTTTTCAAAAATGGTTTTACCGATTATGATGAAATTTTATATTTAGTTCTTATGCCATATAATTTGTTTGTTTTGTTGTCGCAATAAAATGAAATTGAAAATATTCTTTATTAGTTTTTTCTTTAGATGGGGCCCCCCGACTTCCATTTTGCCTTGGGCCCCCCATGAAGGCATAATGCGCTACTGGAAACAGGAGTGAGCGCCGAGAGATCGACAGAGAAGGCACTCCTTTCAAAAAGAGGGAGCGTGCAGACAAAGAGACATGCCAGTGGGGCCAGCGAAATAAGAATGTTTAGACAAATAAATATATCTTTTGTTATTTATCTTCTCGGTTCTTTATGAACGCGAGGTATCATGGGAGAAATGCGCGCCAGGATCCACGGGTCTCTAAATCCGGCAATGGACAGTAGACGCGCCAAAAATCTGCAGCAACAACGAAGTTAATGCAACGGAAATTCCATTAAGACTACTCTATTTTAAATTATATTAATCTTTGGAGTGAATTGTACCTCGGTATCAGGTGATCATTTGAAAACAATAAACGATAATATGGGACACTATCACTTCGGATATAGATTATAACATTTCTCAAGCTGATAATTCTGAGAAATGTATCGCATTGCAAGAATCGAACAATTCAAAAGTCACTACAGATTTTAATTTATTTTATTACAGAATTATTTTTGTTTTCTTTTATTTATTAACATTCAACCAACATATACCCCAAGGAGGCAGTATGCATTACTGAGAATCAAAAAAAGTTTCAGCCAAAACAATAATATAAGAATTATGCGAAAAATTAGAAAGGAAGAGAAAAATTGGCTCCTACAAATGCACCTTTGGTTAAAATGATAAAAAGATCGTCTAAATATGTTTAACCTCAAATAAAAATATATATTTCTATATGAAATTTACTAAAACTGATAAGCCAAACAGAATTTGAAATGAACGAATTCGGAAAAAACAAGATATAAAAACTTTTATTTTGTTAATAATTTCCAAAATTATTCCCAAATCTTCATTATAATTCCCTCTAAAAGAGTTGTGTTTTTTTGATAAAATGTTAAAGCTTTTTGCTAATGTTATCGGGTTTTTTACATTTTCAAAGATACACCTTATTAATGATACTCCTTTGAAATCTCACATATATCTACAATATTTCCTGCGGTTTCTTCTCTACAAATTAGTAGAAAGTGGAACGCCTTTGAATGTTAGATGGAGGAAAACATTTACCTGCGACTAATTGATTCTGAAAAATTTCCTACACTCACCAAAATAATCTGATCCAATAACCTTGATAATGATATTGTAGTGAGGAACTCATGTCAGAATGAAAGCGTCGTCTTAATGAAATGACACTGAACCAAATATTTTTATCCTTGTATATCCATACTCTGCACAGTGGTAACTACCACGTCATATAAATTTAGTTTTCTTTCTCCTATAAATACACAGATGCAGAAAGTTCTTTTAGCAGATATAAGGTAAGCAAAGTCAAAAGCGGCACAAGTTCTGCACATCCAGGGAGACGTAAGTTAGATTTTTAGTATGAAATCATTATAGAATGTGATTATTTAGGGAATAAATGTAAGACCATGTTTTAATGTAAAGACTGACTAAATTAACTTTATTTTTACTATAGATGTATAGATGTTTCTATAATCATAGCAAATATTCTGATATTTGTTATGATATAAATAAATTAGGTCACGGCAAATATTTTTCCACAGTGTGCAGAAAATTTCTGTTTTTAAATCCGGTTCTTGAATGAGTAAGTTGTGGATTTAAGAACACGCTTTAACTTATGCATGTTTTTTTAATCTTGCTCATTTACTAGACGGATGGACAATGCTGAAAGCCTCAGTACTGTCCCTCCGTCCCGATAAATGAATTTTCATGAAATTTTATATTTGGTTTTTTTAGAAACATTTGTTGAATCCTTCAAAATTTCATTTAATTGGAGAAATAGAAATTTGACCAATAGTTGAGGTAATTTATATCTCGGGTTTTATTCAAAGGATTTTCACTAAATTTCACACGCTGCTATTTAGAATGCAATTAAGCAAATGCATAATGTTTCAATACATAATTATGCAAAAGTAATTATGATGTTAAGGGTGAAAAATTCGAATTTCCTGTAATGTAATACTTACAATACCTAACTTCTCTGATACTTGATATACTTTCTAATGGACATTACACGACCGCTTTCGATATTTTCTAATAAATTTGGGATATACAGAGAGAGAGAGAGAGATAATCTTTTATTACCCTTCACGGCCATAAAGTCAGGGGCTTACAGTTTCCCAAACTTGGGAAAATTGAACGATTATTTACAAAAAGGTAATTTTACAAAGAAAACATATTATAATACAAAGGAGAGAACTCCTTACGAGAGTTAAATCTGCTTGAGCTGGCTTACCATCGAGATAAGAGCACCAGCTCAATCAGACAGGAACAGGTGCAAGGTATACATCAGTCATTGCTGATTAGTCCTACTCGTCATAATTTTTTTCCGGTAAGTCCGGTCAGCAGCGAATTTGTTCAGGTCGGCGTCCAGTGCCTGGGTTTGCTTGAGCATCTGCTGAGGAAGGAACCTGTCCGAGAGATGGAGTCGTGCTGAATGCGAGTAGAGCTCGGGATTGGCCCTAAGGGCAGCAGGGGGGATCCTCCAGCCACAGGTATCCCAGAATGAAGGTGTTGCCATTATGCCTGTTATCATCTTGACTGTTGCTAGGAGGCGTTGGTCATCGATTAAGGTGGGAAGCCGTGGAATTCCGAGAGAGTTGGCAAGCTGTGTGGTACGAATCAGAGCTGGAAGGTTGTGCTTCCTGTTGGCCCACTTTAGGAGCCAGAATTCTGTGGCAAAGAGTGGTTTCTTTATTGACGGTGCCGCTGACGCCCAAATTTCAGCAGCATAGAGTAAAGGTGGAAAGATAACTGTTCTTATGTACCTCACGGTTATCTTTTTATCTGTGATATGAAGGAGATGCTGTTTTGCTATCCACCGGAGTCTTGAAGGTAAAGTATCACCGGAGTGATACTTTACCTATGTTAAATAATTTAGTTTATTTATACGCTATACAGTATAGCTACTTGCAAGCTGCATTAACTCTTTCCCATTACTCTCAACTACTAAAATTTTGTCGCTAAAGAGCGACAAGATCCAGTTCGTTAAAATAATAATTTTGTCCCTCCAACCATAAATTCTGGTTTTCATACATAAAATAGGAAATTAAATTTTTGATGGTTCAGAAGGATATTCCAGGTTGTTTATGGTTAACGTTTAATTTTGTCACCTATAGGGAGAGACCATCGAATTTCTCAGAGAGAAATTCAGAATATAGTTTCTAGGCTATGCTTAACAAGCAGATAAAATATCCAAAAAAAAAAAAGAAAGAGACACCAGGGTGCGTTTGTTGCTGCATGCAGTAAGCATAGTAGTATATTTTAGTAGTGCTGACATTTACTTTGAAGTATGGAACACATTGATATCAAACATGTACCAGTACAGGAGAACGTTACTGTGAATCTCTTCAACGCTATATGATTCCTTCCCTTCAAGAGATGCTTAGATAACTGTTTTAACAATTGCTTCACGCAACATTTGAATAAGACCCATTATTTTCCAATATTTGGTTACCTGCACTCCCTGGATCTTAATCCGTATTAATTCTGATAATGGGACTATCTGAAAGGCGACGTTTGTCAAGGCAATATTCAGCATCTGGCTGACGTGAAGGAAAGCTGTTGCCAACATTTTATGCTACATGCTTCGGCCCAAGTTGACTATGCTTTACTGTACTTCCAAGACATTTGCAATAAAAATGGCTATTGTATTGAACAAATTTTGTCTTCACAATCTGCAGTGTTCTCACACTGTACTGCAACTTGATCAAATAAATTGCGCTGTGTGTCAGCAATATAGTTGTATGCAGTGCCAAATACGCTTCCATATCAATTTTTGGAACACATTTTTATATACTTCACATTTCAATATGATCTAGACGAGGAAGAGACAACGTTTATTATTGTACCAGTTACTTTAAAAATAAACGATGCCTTGAGATCGGCCAATCACATTTTTTTACAGGTGTATCTGGATCTTAAACCAAATATCAAAGAATTATTACATTATTAAATTACATTATTACATTATTAAATTGAAACAAACTTATTAATGAGATTTCTGGCACTGATTTTACGAATATAGAGTACCAAAATGGAATTAACATACTATTAACAATACGATTTATTACAACTATGCGTTTTAAATTGGTAAAAAGCAACCCACAGAAGATCCTCAGCACAATAATAATGGGAATGTCCGCTACTGCATTTCTATTGACATTGACGGATAGGCCTAGGAGGTCGATCGCCTCAGTAGCCAACAGCAAATTTGGTCATCGATTAATAGTCCTAGTATAAGTGATTGAGCTGAGGCTAAAACTGTTGGGAACCGCTGAGGCTAAAACCAGCCACTTCGGCCCTCACTTTGGGATGCTATTAGCTGGCTAACTAATGGCAGAAAGATACCTCACCCTTTCGTCATCTTGAAAAACAGGTAATTGTGCATAATTTTTTGTAGACACTGCAAAACAAATTTTGCAACACCTACAAAAACTTTGCTAATTTTTGGTAGAATATTTGATTTTTTTTTTTTTTTATGTTGGGCATATTTTTATTTCTATGCACTGCGATTGACCAAAATATGCTCTGCGATCGACCGTTTACTAGCCCCTAGTTTAATAACTAAAAATAAATTTTAAATGTAAATTCTGAAATGCAAACGAGTAATCGGATTGCAATTTCAGTCCACTATTCAATGAATGTGATTTTATAATGTAATAAATGATGTATTCTTGTGAGAAATGGTTTATGATTTTACATTTTAATCTATTATTTATTTATTTATTTTTAGTAAGCAATGAAGTCCTCAACCACACTCAAAGTGATTGTGCTGTGTGCTCTATTTCTATGTATACTGACGTTCTGTGAAGCGGATGGTTTGAAAAAGAAATTGTTAAAAACTTTGTTTTTCACTAAATTTCTGAAAGGCAAGAAATTGATTGTGCTACCACTCCCATTTTTATTTCCGTAAGTCTCTATTTGTAAATTTAATTATTAAAATTTTTTGTTATACTACATTTTTCACTATAAGGCAAGCGGTAAAATGTTCTGAAAAGACTTGGGGGGGGGAGTGATTCTTTATAACTTATATACACTCATGAACAGCACAGATCAGGCTGACATAGCTTTTCCTCTGGTCAATTAAGGTTCCCTGGCGCCTGTGCAAAGGATCCATGTGTTTTTGTAAAGGGCGGCACCTAGAACATCTGTTCAACTCCGCCTCGTATCTCTATGAAGAACAGAATTACTGAAAATGGGCCAGATATGTGTGTGACGGAGGTTTGTGTGTTCTCTTGTTGTGTCTGGCCGCTTGGCTACCCAGAAGCATCAATCACCTGGAGAGATGATTCTGGGTACTCGTCCACACCACGGGAAGGTGGGCCAGTTCCAGTAATGCACGTACTGCCTCAAAAGAGACTCTGACCCACATGATGTTGCCAGCAGATAGGTCAGGACCCTCTGGGGGCCCCATTCCAGAGGGGCAGACAAAAAATTTAAAAAAACCACCCGTGGTGTATTATGGGGCAAAAAATAAATTAATTAATTAAAATAAAAAAAAATAAAATAATAAAAATAAAAATAATAAAATAAAAAAACCCACCCGTGGTGCAGGTTATGAAAAAAAATAAAATAATAATAAAAAAATTTAAAAAAATAATAAAAAAATTTAAATAAAATAAAGTATAAATAAAGAAAATAAAATAAAATAAATTTTGAGAAAAAAAAGTATATATATATATATATATATAATAAATAAAAATAAGTGTGGAGTGGTTGACTCCAAACAGAACGCAAGGAGGAGAAGAAGAAAAAAAAAGCCCATTGTCTAATCCACTTCAGGCCCAATGCCAGGGGTGTTGTTCACCACTATATATGATCTCCTCCTTCGAGCAAAGACTTTCATAGCAAAGTTGTGAAGAGCAAATAAAGATTCAGGCGTTTGGAGTAACTGGTCTAATTGGTTTTCGATCCAAGAAACCTTAAATACACAGAGCGTCTGAAAAGTAATGAGGAAAAATTCGCGCCTTATGTATCGGCTTAAACATTGTCATCCCGTCGCGGGAAATGAATTTTCATAAAATTTTTATTTGGTTCTTTTAGAAAAATTTCTCCAACCATTTAAAGTTTAATTAGAATCGGAGAAATAGAAATCTGACGCGAATTCTGCAAAAAGTGTATAGAATCCCTACATTTTACATCCCTTTTCCGAATGATCTCCTTCCGGTGATCTATCATATCTTTTTGGATGGTATGAAATCGTTTCCGTTCATGCCATTTTAACTTCATCTCTCTCTCTGTCTCTCTCTCTGTCACTTCCTCTTTCTCAGGGTAACATGGGAATTTTTTTAAGCCTCAGGCTTCCTTGTGCCATATGGCTAATAATAATAATAATAATCTTAACTCGGAAAATGAAGTCAGCCGAATCTAAATCCGGTAGAGGGGGTTGATCGCAGTAACTCTTTCTTACGAAAGAAATCTTCAAACAAATTAAATCAGAATTCCTAGGTGCATTGTCGAGCGCTAAAACCCAGTTCTTGTTTCCAGGCGTTCACAATTTTGTCAACTCTTGAGTTCATTTGCATAACTTTTTTAAATTTCACATAGAAATATCTCCATCCTTTGTGCATTATTAAGATACGATAAAACCAATGTCACTTTAACAGTTTTGTCTTAATCACCGTTGACATCAAAAAACATCTTTGATTACTTACGTGTTTGCTTGTTTCTTCCTTAAATTTTGAGCACGAGCGTAATCGTATTGTAAGAACGTACTATATAAAATATAGTACGTTCCAATTGAAGGTATAAATATATATTTTTTTATTTGCGGTACAATGTTTTTGTTTATAAGGAGGGTTCCCCGATCAGTTTTACAGAATTTTAAAAATTCTGTAAAACTGATCGGTCGATACGTTAGAGAAATTATAATAAATTATTATTACGTACTCTTTTATTTTTATATATATATATACATCTCCCGATTTTTATAGTTTGTTTTTCTTTCTTTTCAGTATAAAAGAGCACCATTTCATTCCCGAATCGCCCGAACCAATGTGGTAACATCTGATTAGTCAAAAATACACATGAATACAACTAACATTGTACATCGCTGTGTTAAAGAACTACTTTCCTGTACAAACGTTCTGCATAAACATTTATATGTAATTATTCACCAAGAAAAATAAAAGGCAAATAGCTAAGTGAAATGGGTTTATTTTCTTATGATCTATTGGAAGCTCTTGTGCTTTGAAGAATTGTACGTTATGTTATGGTTTACTATAAACGTTCTTTAAAATGGATGACACGGTTTATAAATGCATTCATTAGTATGGTATAGAATACTAATACTAATATGAATTACTGTATTTTTCAAGATGTACACATAATACTTCATTATATAAGCTCTGCATTTATAGTAATAAAGACAGTTTCCCACTAAGAAACAGAACCATTGGAAATAATCTTGCTCCAGGCGAAACCTCCAAACAATATCGTGTATACCTCATTACAAATTCTTAGTGTGCCCTCTTTAAATCTACAAATACTTAGTGTACCCTCTTTAAATCTACAAATACTTAGTGTACCCTCTTTAAATCTACACACAGGTTATGTAGGTTTCATTCCGTGTTCTTTTCCGCGCGGTTAGCACAATGGTATCGTCACAGTCCTCCCCACACCGGGTGGAAAAGGTCCGGTTTTGAATCCCGTCGATGCCGCGAAGAACTTCAATGGCATTTTTTCGTTCCGTGACTGAGTTAGTCGGTCTGAGGCGTAGATAGCAAGGCTTTTGTCCAGCAAAACAGGCAAATCGACTAGAGAACACGCGCAATTTACAGACATAGATACGGGTTTATGTAATGAATTACAGGTGACGCTAATATAATAATAATAATTCCATGTTCTTATTGGAATAGACATTGAGTTGGCTTTGAATTAGAAACATTCCCTCGTATAGGAATTGACTGGATCAAAGTCCGGACTGCTGATACAAGATTGTAATTTGCACCCATGGCGATCAGTTTTTGAGTATCTGCGTCGAGATCTTCAAGCGTGGAATGATTGCTGGGGAAGGCGTGTAGGTGCCGGTATCTCGAAAATAGCAAACATTATTAGGTACCCTCGTTCTGCAGTGACAAGAGTCTACCATGACTGGCTGAACAGCCGTCGAACAAACAGCTAAAGGTCACATGGAACAGCTATACGTGGTCCACGCCCGTGGTGCGTGTCTCGTCTCGTAACATAACAGCCACGCAGCACAGTGGTCTAGCCAACCATACAGTACAACATAGCAACAGCAAGATATATTCACATCCACAAGGACTGTTCATCAAACATTAGCTCATATAGGCTATGGCAGCCGACGGCCATCAAGGGTACCCATACCTACTGCGAGATAGGTAACTGTGCCATCCAAGAGCACGTCAGCACCAACACTGCACCACCGCATGTGGAAATTTGTTGCCTCATATGATGAATCCTTTTCCAACTCTATCATGCTGATGGGTATATCGGCATTTGGCGAAAGCAACATGAAGCTATGGCACCTGCTGAACACCGTTGGTATTCAGTAGGTTGGAGGTAGTACTCTCAGTTTATGGACGGTTTTCGTGGCATACCACCAAAAAGGTGCCATATCCTCTGAGCACTGTTAATCAACGCCGTGAGAGGAGCGCCTGCCTTTCTTTCTTTCTATAGTCTACGCAGTAGCACAGTAGTTAAACTCACTGCCTTCCCATTCAGGGTGGAAAAGGGTGGATTCAAACTTCATCAATAACGCGAGGAACTTTTATGGGCTTTTTTCATTCTGTGCAAGGTTTTCCCATCAGAAATTTTGTTTTTTCGTGAAGCAAAGCAGGTAGGTTGAGTTTTTTAAAAGTGTTTTTTAAAGAGCAAAGTGTTTTTTTACCTTTCTATCGTCGCCGACCAAGTACACCCCTTCATGATGACAGCGTATCCAAACAGCTACTAAAAAAAAAAAACCCTAAAAACTATTATTTTTACACGAATAATTAAATTCATCTGCCGTGCTGTATTTATTATGTCTGTTAATTGCGTGTGTTCTATGGTCGATTTGTCTGTTTTTCTAGACGAAAACCTCCAGTTTCTGGTTGGTGAGGAACCTTGCTACCCATGCTTGAGACAAACTAACTCAGCCACGGAGGGGAAAAAAAGCCTATTAAAGTTCCTCACGTCATTGACGGGATTCGTTAATCCGGTGTGGGGAGTACAGTGACTTTCACACTGTGCTACACGCGCAGACTACAAAGAGCTGCGACGTATATCAACAGAACAACGCGATATAAAGGCTAGCAGGTTGCTAACTGGTTTCAAAAATATGACAATGAATTCTCTTGCCTAACGTGGCCAACCAACTCACACGAATTCGACCCAGTTGAGCATGGTTGGGAACTACTGAAAAAGGATATTCGATGCCGCTAACACTCGCCCACCTGAAAATGTGGGGGCATTACTAGACACAGTAGTAGTAGTAGTAGTAGAGGAAAATGAAGCAAAAAGTAAACTTATATAGCATCATCCAGGAAAAAAAAAAAAAAAAAAAACAGAAAACACTACACACTTCTTCCGTCCATACCCTTCAAGAATTTGTCTAATTCTTCCTTGAATTCATTCAAACAACTTCCACAACAACACATGGAAACCTCTTCCAACAATCAATCATCTGCCGGTTAAAGGCAAACTTACGCACATGTATCCTGCAAACATCCTTCCTGAATGTAAATTTATATCCCAACGTGTGTACAGTCTCAGCAAGAGGAAGAATGCCATTCACATTACTCAAGCCATTGAAGGCCCTAAACACCTCAGTCAAGTCATCCCACAGGTGACTTGATTGAGGTGTTTCAAGCCTTCACCAGAAGTTGCAATTTTCAGAACAGAAGCCATTTCTAGGTAAAAGAACCTTTTCCCCCATTCATCAATCTGATTGCCCTTCTCTGCACCCGTTCCATTGCTGTACTAAACAGGCCAAACCAGATGCCAACATTTTGTAATCTGAGATGGGAAGCAACCATCGATGTCTCCCTCGCCACACGAAATATGCCGGGTAACATTTCTGATTGGACGGTAAAATGACACACAACTCTATACCTAACTGAAGACAACATGGCGTAGGAACCATGCCACATGAATGACCATAATCCTAGGACCGGACTGCTACACACCGAGCCCAGTGTGTAGCAGTTTGTGCCAATAAAGCAAACTGCTGCATTGGCACACGCATGCAGCTTGCTGCCAATAGACTTATTGGCGACCTGAATCGAGCACTCTAGCCAGTTTCACTTTTAACCACACTCCAAGGCGGGGGTAGACAGCCTTTTGGCTTCCCCTTCCCCCCGCCGATCTTCTCTTCTCCTGGTGGGGCATGGGCATGCCCCACTGATCATCTGGGAACATCTTCTGTATCGTCCCCATTCTTCTGCTTTTACCTCCTGTCTTCTGCCTCCCCTCCCCAACTCTATCTGCACACAAGCGAACGCCCCACACATCAAATCTAATCTCGTCTAAATTTACAGTTTCGCCCAATCTCGTCCAAATCGATAATTTTTTCTTTTTAGGTCCTAGCCACTGAAATCTCAGGAAAGTAGGCGGCAGGACCTGCCACATTACTTACTTTAAAAACTGGTGTACCTGGTCTGCCTCCACAGGGCAAAGTGCACGCAACGTTGGGCCTCGGTAGGGTTCCAGTGGCTAAATGGCCAGAGGAACAACGGTACATGACATTACACGTTTACAATATCCACACACTTTTTAAATCTCTGGCCTTCCCAGTGAACTGGTTCACCTACAATGAAAGCAACGCGGAGATGGGGAAAACCCCTGGTGCCCTTTGACATCAATATACTTTACACTTTACACCTGGTTTGCCACTCCTACTGCAGGTGGGAACGGAGGCGCTGTTTTTCAGCTGTCTTGCCATTTGATGGATCAATTATAAAGTTGAGGAACGGTTGCAGGTTCCCTTAGAAAGGTGGCACAATTTTATTTATTTATTAGGGTCACCTGGAAAATTACTTCATCTACCCATGTGCACTGTGTCTGTAAATTGTGTGTGTTCTCTGGTCGATTTTCCGGCTTTTCTGGACGAAAAACCCCGGGGTAAAAACATTGCCATCTACGCCTGAGACCGACTAACTCAGCCACAGAGCAAAAAACGCCCATAAAAGTTCTCGATCGACGGGATTCGAACCCGGGTCTTTTCCACCAGGTGTGGGAAAGACGGTGACGATACCAGTGTGCTACGCGGGCAGACAGAAAGGAAGGTGGTACAGGAGACCAGTTCTAACGACCTCGAGGTCGAGGGTTAAGGCACCGGCCAGAACCTGGAGGGCGTGAGTGCTCACTGTGCTGCAAGCACTGGAGGTGAAGAGCAGTATGGAGCGTTGGACAGCATCAAGTATCTTTTTTGTTGGTGGCAGTGGTAGCTTTGGTATATCAAATTCCAGAGGTGTATGTTATTGGAGTGAAGGCGTTTTGAAAAATAAAGATAAGTTCTTCCGGGTGAGTCTGCCGTCACGACGCGAGACCCTGGCAATCACGACTGTACAGTTTCGTATCTTTTTTCTGAGGTATTTCAAATGAGGTTGGAATGAGCAAATTGTGTCGAAGATAACACCCAAGCACTTTAATTCCATTGAAAACTTGATGGTTGGTCCATTTATTCTGATCAGCAGGGGTCTTCTGATATCCAGTTTGCCTCTGAGAAGGAGAGAATTGGTTTCAGTCTGGGTTAATGGTAATTGTTCTCTGGAAGTATCCTTGGAGAGTAGGGAGAGTCTGGTTTGCCAGGGCCTCGAGGCGGGCTCTGCTGTCAGCAACCACGGTGATGATAAGATCATCGGCATAAGTTTGGCATTTACCTCCCCCAGGTCGTGGTTGAGGAATTCATTCATGACTATAATTCAAAGGAGGGAACTCAGCTCCAAGCTCTGCAGACAGCCCCAGAGAACTGTTCTGGAAACACTCTGATATTGTGCGTTAACCACTGCTTTTCTGTTTGAGATTTTGTATTTTGATAGTTTCATATAGGCTCCTTAGTAACGTAGCTCTGCACAACCTGATGAGGGCGCTCGGTCACCAGAGAGTGTCGAACACCACGGAGAAGTCGACAGAGATCATCAGAAAATACTTTTGTCGGTGTTGCCAGGTGCAGTGGGCAGATTGTGAAGGGCGTCCACAGTAGAAAGTGCGGGTTTAAATCCATATTGGTTTATTGCTGCAATGTTCTCATAGTGCTGGAGAATTGTTTGGTGTAGGAGTCTTTCAAAGATATTACTTATGACAGGAACTAAAGCGATTGGCCTGTAGGATTGTGGCAGGTCCGGGGGCTTGTTGGAATTCTTTAGAATTAGTTTTAAATTTGCAACTTTCCAGTCATTGGGAATAATTCCGGCCAGTAGGCAGCGGTTGAAAAGATTAAGGATCATCTCTGGGCAGAGTTCAATCAACAGCCTTTCTTATTATCTCCAGCTCCAAAAGATCTGGTCTCGGGCATTTTTTTTTTGTTTCTAATAAGTGCCCCTGCAGCATATAGTTCTTCCAAATTAAAGGGAGGTTCCAGGTTCTGGATTTCGTAGTTGTTGTTTTCGTGGCAGAGTTGTAACTGCTCCTCTGAGGCTGGGGCCTGTGGCTGGAAGGTGACATCTAGAATGTTGCAGACCGTCTGCTCCCATGAAGTTGTCATTGTACCTAGTGGCGCCCCGGTGGTTGTGACCACTTTCCCCCTGGGGGAGCTTATTGGCGGTGACTTTATACACCCCCCAAGGGGTTATCGTTAACAATAATGGACATTAGTGTTTCCCAGGAGCGTTTTCTCCATTATCTTATCTTTGCCGTGTATCTGTTGCGGGCCTTTCTGTACAGGTTTCGTAGCGCTTAGACCTCATGAACAGACCAGGAACGCCGCGCTCGTTGGAAAGCCTTACGATTTGTATTTTTTTTCGCCGTAGATGCGCCAGGTCCTGAAATCACCAAGGGACGGCGCCAGGGATTGGATTATTTTTCCTAATTGCTTTGTCAGAGGCGTTTGTAATAAAATCTTCATAATTTCTCGATGGAGCTCGTCCGGATCCCTTTGGGAGCAGTAATCCGGTGTCAATGTCGCTTCGTCCACGGTCAGCAGAGCCTTGAAGAGCTCCCTGTTGGCCTTTTGTATTGCATATCTGTTTGGGTAGGCGAACATTGTACAAGTTGAGGATTTTGTTAGGCTGTGATTCGTAGGAGATCCCCCCCCCTCTTCGGTTAATCCCCTAGCCACAGCACTCTACTTTGTTCCCGTTGCTTTGCTGCTCTAGTCTGGGGATTGATTTCCGTTTAAATACAATTTAATTGATTAACAATGAAAATTAATGGATTTAACTGATTAATTGACAATTGTACACTGAGCTGATACAATCTTAAATGCAGCGATACGTCTAACTCTATGTAGTTTTACGCTATGCATCTAGTTTAACATTTACAGTATCTAGTTTAACATATAGTTATTGTATTCTGTTACGATCGCAGTTTAAATTAGTTATATCATTACTAAAAAACTAAAAACAAAAAAAAAAAACATTGTGCAACGTTTGGATAGCACTACCACAGGGCACCCTGCAACACTTTGTGGAGTCCATGTCAAGCCGTGTATGGACTGTATTACGGGCAAAAGGTGGCTCCACGAGGTATTAGGTAAGTGTTGCTAATGCAGAGCTAACTCGCTGTATACGTACGAGATGGGTGTGGCATTAAAGTTCCCGGACTAGTGCTGATGGAGAGTTCTTCTTCTTCTTCTATGCTTTAATGAGTTTGAAAATAAACGGAAGTGATGTATTGTAGTTCAAACTTTCCCCAGCAGGTGGTGGTGGTAATAGAAATTATCCAGTAGCCAGTTTGCAAGTAACAACCAGTTTCGTTAATAGCGTTAATTTTCCGTGTTACGATTTTGCAATAGAGCAACAACGAATATCGAATTTTGCTTTTAACTGGAAAAATATGCGACAGACACGGATTAAATTTTAAAAACTGTTTATGGTGATAAAACGAAAAGTCGTACCAGTCACACTCTCCCGAAATGAGGACAAAGGGTAAAAGTATGGGAAATTACGGCAAAGATCGTCGTTTGACCCTCAAAATGGGTGATGAGTTTTATATGAATAAGGAGACGATTCGTCAAATTCTTCATTAAGATTTAGGGGAAAGGAAGGTTTGTGCGAAATTTGTGCCTCATGGATGAGCAGAAGTGTTTCGGTACTATCTAGAGATGAAGAGCATGGAGGGGACTTCAAAATTGACACCAAGAACCAAAACGTTTCGTTTACAGAAGTCTGTGATCAAGACAACACTGATCTTTTTTTTTTCTTTTTTTTTTTTTCGAAAAACAGGGTGTGATTCACAATGAATTTGTACCTGACGTGGTAAGAGTCAAGGCTGCGTTCAACTTACAGGTATATGAGACTATTGAAGCACATTTCCGGTGTTAAGGCGCAATTTCGCGAGACAGACAGATGATTCCTTTTGCCAGACAATGCCCCCTCCCATTTCATATTTGTTGCAAGAACATTTATGACGAAAAATGACATTGTACAGAACAACCATTCATCCTATTCTGCTGATTTAGCACGAACGAATTTCTTCCTGCTTTCCAAGGTGAAAACTGCCCTCAAAGGAGATTTCAGGATGTTGTAGACATAAAGAAAACCGTAACCGACGAAGTGAACATCATCTCTTAGGAAACCTTTCAGACTTTCAAAGTCTTTTAGAACGGTGTAATAAGTGGATGCCCTCGAAGGAACTAAATTGAGGGGCCCATCAAGCTCTCAGCTGCCCACATCAACGCCAGAGCTTGCACTTGGTCGTCGCGCAACACAGCGGCAACCCCCAAGGCAGAATGCGCTGGTCCCAAAGGAACTAGTAGTTGCTGGTGACTCTATTGTCAGGGAAACGGGGAACATACTTTGTAAAAAGGATAGGTGGAACAGGACCAGGGTATGCCTGCCAGGGGAAAAGGTTGATGACGTTGTAGAGCAGATATCATCTTTTAAGGGCACTAAAGGTGATATAGTTGTACACGTTGGCACTAATGATATCAAGAGTTGGAGACCGGCAGAATTGCTTAACAAGTACAGGTCACTGTTGAAAAAAAGCCGTGAAATAGGATTGAATTTGAAAGTGTCTGCAATTCTGCCCAGACACAATAGGAGGGAGTATATGATGAGAGCCTTGTCGATCAATTCGGCCCTGGAAAGATTGTGCAAGGCTCAAGGAGTAGAATTTTTTTCAACCTGGACTGTACTTGTTAACAGGAGAGATTGCTTCTGCAGGGATGGGATACACTTAAATAGAAAGGGTGCAAGAATATTTGCTGATGCTATCGAGGCAGTGTTAGGTGGGTCGGAAAACTGCTAGCTTGGGGGGGAGACAAAGACGAATAGATTAACAGTAGCCACTGACAGAGGTGAAAGAGATTCTTGCACTGCTTCTATTGGAATGAGCAGAAGCCTGAAAAACAAGATGCAGGATATTTCAGAGACTGCCGGGAGTCATTGCGGTACAAGTAAACACATGGGTTGTGTTAGGGTAGCTAAGAATAGAAATAGGTGCATGTATACTCCCTTGTATAAGGCAATGGTCAGGCCACACCTAGAGTACTGTATACAGGCCTGGAGGCCTCATTTCAAGAAGGATGTAGAGCTGCTGGAACGAGTACAGAGAAGGGCAACAAGATTAGTGAATGGAACAAAGGGGTGCTCTTACGAAGAAAGGCTTAAGAGTAGGAGACCGGCAGAATTGCTTAACAAGTACAGGTCACTGTTGAAAAAAAGCCGTGAAATAGGGTTGAATTTGAAAGTGTCTGCAATTCTGCCCAGCCACGATAGGAGGGAATATATGATGAGAGCCTTGTCGATCAATTCGGCCCTGGAAAGATTGTGCAAGGCTCAAGGGGTAGAATTTTTTTCAGCCTGGACTGTATTTGTTAACAGGAGGGATTGCTTCTACAGGGATGGTATACACTTAAATAGAAAGGGTGCAAGAATATTTGCTGATGCTATCGGGGCAGTGTTAGGTGGGTCGGAAAACTGCTAGCTTGGGGGGATACAAAGACAAATAGATTAACAGTAGCCACTGGCAGAGGTGAAAGAGATTCTTCCACTGCTTCTATTGGAATGAGCAGAAGCCTGAAAAACAAGATTCAGGATATTTCAGAGACTGCTGGGAGTCATTGCGGTACAAGTAAACACATGGGGTGTGTTAGGGTAGCTAAGAATAGAAATAGGTGCATGTATACTTGCGTGTACACCAATGCTAGGAGTTTAGTAAATAAATTTGATGAATTTGAGGTATTGCTCAAAACATCAAAGGCAGATATTGTTCGGATATCAGAGACTTGGTGTCACGCAGATATAAGGAATGCAGAACTGGAATTTGGGGAGTACAACGTCTACAGAAAAGATAGACTGGATAGGAAGGGAGGAGGAGTTATGCTATTAGTTAAGAAATACATAAAATCCAAGGAAGTGAAGCCAGTGGACACCGCTGGACAGTGCAGTGTCGAGTCAGTTTGGTGTGACATAAGCATTGGGAGATCAAAATTGAGAGTAGGAGTGTGCTATAGGCCTAATGACTCTGATGAGTATAATAAGAAACTGTTCGGAGAAATAGAGTGGGCCAGTAAATCAGAGAGTCTTATAATGGGAGATTTTAATTTCCCAGATATTGACTGGAATTTGTGGGCTGGTCACTCACACACTAGCAAGGCTTTTGTGCATTTATTGGATGATTGTTTTCTACATCAGCATGTTCGGGAGGCAACTAGAGGGAGGAATACTCTTGATTTGATTATCAGCAGTGATTCTTCATGCATTAAGAATCTGCAGATAAATGAACCACTAGGTGGCAGTGATCACATTGTGCTGACGTGGGATTTACTCAAAGAGGTAACTACCATTAAGGGTAAAGGGAAGGGTTATTGCTTTCGTAAAGGCGACTACGATGGACTGAGACAGTATTTAAATTCTATACAGTGGGACCAACTGATGATGTTACCAACAGTAAATGCAAAATGGGAAGCATTCAAAGAACTTATCTTGGAAGCTACTAGACTTTACATACCAACTAAGAAATATTGTTCAAGGTTTAGGCCAAAATGGATGTCAGATGAACTAATGAGGCATATGGCAGAGAAGAAAAATGCATGGGATACATACAAATTAACACGTGACACAGAAGCCTATGATAGATACAAGTTGATCTGTAACCAAATTACAAAGGAGGTTAGGCAGGCGAAGGCAGATTACGAGAAATCTTCGGCAAGGGATGCAAAGAAAAACAGCAAAGAGTTCTTTACTTATGTAAACTCTAGAAGGAAGGGGATGAATCAGATTGGTCCACTTGATATCGATGGGTCAACTGTTGATGATCCTGCTCAGGTAGTAAGTAACAAACGAAATAAATATTTTGCATCGACATTTACACATGAGGAGTTATTTATCGAGGGGAAAGCCAGAGGTGTATTCAACTCTAGCAGTAAGCTAGAGAATCTTGTAATAACTGAGAGTGAAGTGGAGGAGAAATTGTTGAAGATAAACACAAGAAAGGCACCTGGGGTGGATGGGATCTATCCAGTTATATTAAAGGAGGCAGCAAAGAAAGTAAGCAAACCCTTAGCCATAATTATGAGAGCTTCCTTGGACTCAGGGGAGGTACCCATAGACTGGAGATGTGCAAATGTGACCCCAATTCACAAAGGAGGATCAAAAGCTGACACAAGCAATTATAGACCTGTGAGTTAAACTTCTGTTCCAGGAAAATTAATGGAGGCACTAGTTAAAGAAGCACTGCAGGATCATTTAGACAAGACTTCAGTTATAGCTCGGACAGCATGGTTTTGTTAAGGGGAAGTCTTGCCTGACCAATTTGATTGGATACTATGATGCAGTCACAAAGGAACTGGATGCAGGGAATAACTTTAATATTATATACTTGGATCTTAGAAAGGCTTTTGATACTGTTGCACATGGAAGACTGCTGAACAAATTGGAGCAGTGTAACATTGGAGGCAAATTGCTGCTGTGGGTAAAGGGGTGGCTGAGGGGGAGAAGACAGAGAGTGGTAATCAATGGACACTGCTCGTCATGGACTAATGTTATTAGTGGAGTCCCTCAGGGCTCAGTGTTGGGTCCATTATTGTTTTCTGTATTTATAAATGATATTGATGATGGTATATCAAGCTTAATGTCCAAGTTTGCAGACGACACAAAGGTAGGCAGGGTTGTCAAGGACACTACTGACACTATGCTGCTGCAACAGGATCTGGAAAGGTTGAGCAGATGGGCTGAAAGGTGGCAAATGAAGTTTAACATTGACAAATGTAAAGTACTACACATGGGAAACAGCAACCCCAGAGCAACGTATCAACTCTGTGGTATTACACTGACAGTGGTAGAGAATGAAAGGGACCTGGGGGTGGTTGTGCAGGCAGATATGAAGTTCTCTGAGCAGTGCAGACGGGCTGCAAGAGTAGCTCATGGTGTATTGTCAATGATATATAGGAATTTTTCTAGCAGGGATAAGCAGGTGATTATTCCCTTGTATAAGGCAATGGTCAGGCCACACCTAGAGTACTGTATACAGACCTGGAGGCTTCATTTCAAGAAGGATGTAGAGCTGCTGGAACGAGTACAGAGAAGGGCAACAAGATTAGTGAATGGAACAAAGCGGTGCTCTTACGAAGAAAGGCTTAAGATTTGCAAATTGCAGTGTCTGGAGACTAGGCACCAGCGAGGTGATCTGATAGAGGTGTATAAAGCATTGAATGGTTTGAGCATGCTCAATGCTGATGGTATTCTTCCTCTCGCTTAGAACAATCACCTGAGAGGGCATAAATTCAAATTGAGGAAAGACAGATGTAGGATAGACGTGCGGAAATTTGCCTTTAGCCAGCGGGTGGTTGGTTGGTGGAATAGACTTCCTTCGCTTGTCGTGGAAGTTGAAAGCCTAAATACGTTTAAGGCTCAGCTGGACAGATATTTTGAACGAACAGAGGGGTAAAGTGGAAGTGGTTTTTTTTTTTTTTTTTGGCGATGCTGCATAAACTTGCTTTCTTGCATCAAATGCCTCTACTAATGCTAATGCTAAAGTGCATTCAGTCAGATAGTGATTGCTTTGAATAAATATACAGTAAAACCATTTTGAGCTCCTTCACTTTGTTCTGTTTTTAATGCAGCAGTCCGGGAACTTTATTGCCACACCTAGGTCTCGCACTATTAACTTACAGATCCAGGATTGTTGCCATCCATAGACTTCGCTACTACTACTACCTATGGGTGCCAAAATAAAATTAGTCCGTTAGCATTCATGGATATTCATATTTTCAATGAGTTTACCCTCAAAGAAAAAAGTGAAAGACATCTCTTCAAAATGACAAGTTATTACACACCCTTCCTCGTTTTGACAGTGCATAGTGCGCGGCCAGTTGTGGACAGCTTTCTCGTGGTGTGGACAGGTAAGGGAAATGTTGTTGTTATTTGGTTTTTTAGGAAATTCGGCGACTAAGCCCATGTTGCTTCGTGTACGCTGTAAATTGCATGTGTTCTGAGGTCGATTTTCCGTTTTGCTGGAGAAAAAGCCGAGTTACCTGGAAAAAACATATGCTACCCTCGCGTGAGGCCGACTAACTCAGCCACGCTGTGAAAAAGACCAATAAAAATTTCTCCCGAACTCAAGTCATTTCCACCCGGTCTGACGAGAACGGCGATTCTACCAACTGCGCTACCCACAATTACCCACAAAGGACAGGGTAAGGGAAAGCAGCCTTTTCGTGATCGCCGTATTCCAGTGGCAAGGGCGCCTCCGTAGCCGGGTGGGCAGGAGCAGCAGTGCATAGCACACACTTCTTGATTAAACCGGGGTTACAGCCCGTGACCACCAAATACGGAGGATGCGGAAAGGTCAGGGAATGACCACCGCATATCCCGGAGCAATATGGCCTTAGTTTCTAATGCTCCTAAAAAAAAAGCAAACCAAACCAAGTGGCAAAGTGTCCAGAAACAACTAAAAACAAGACAAACATTAGCACTACACACATTTCGGCTATTTTTTGAAGTTATACGTCATCTTGGCTGAATTGACACTCTTCCAAGATGAAGATTTAAGCGGTGCCATACATAAGAAACGACACATCCATGACCTATGATAGTGCATTGCAGCATCAGAAATTTAATGAAATGCCACTAATGGCTTTCAGCATCAATGACAAACATGCTGGTTCAACAATACTGGTATGTTTTAAATTTTTTAAAGAAAATTTAAAAACAAAAGGCATACATTTTACATATTTTTCATTGGATGAAAGTTCTACTTCAAATCTCTCCTTGTGCCACCCTGCAGAATATGCATCATAGGTTGCCGATCCTTGATACAATGAGTTTGAGAATACGCATTCATTTTCAAATTCCTCCAGAAATTCCGCAAAAATTCTTGACGTCCTTTTAAGTTCATATTGTAGTTAATGTGTCTCAGGTAGAGGGAAACCAGGGTTTTCCAGCCCTTAAATGTAAAATGGTCCAGTGAACACATACAGAGATGTATAATATCTTATGTAGGCGGCCCTGGAATGTTACTTCAACTCTGCTGTGGTACACTGTGATGATACAGAACATTTTTTTTTAAATTGCCATAGTAGATCCACCTAAGAATTTATTTATATGCCCAGGTATATGAACATTTACACGTTCATATATTGCGTGTGTTTTCTGGTCGATTTCCTGTTTTTCTAAACGAAAAACCCGAGTTTCCCGGCGGGGGGAAGAACCTTGATGTTCATTCCTGAGACCGGCTAGCTCTGCCACGAAATGGAAAAAGCCCATAACACATGGCTAGGGAAGGACGTTATGTAGTTGTTTTCCATGAAAATTAATTACTATAATTAAACCACTCGTATACCACATAAAATTAATAATATAGTTTATTAAGCTTATAGTCCACTATACATTTAAGGTGATGTTTCAAGCATCAGCAGCAACGTCTGATGACAGACTCCTGCTTGCCAATGCTACCAGAACCTAACAGTATGCACATCAGGTTCCGGTGTCATCGGCAAGCAGCAACGTCTGATGATGTGTATCGATAACATGCCCGAAACGTCACCTTAAATGTATAGTGTGTTTAGGGTATAATTTAATGGCACCAGAGGTTCCCCCCATCTCCGCGTGGACCTTAAACGTATAATGGTTTGGGCTTATTATTATAAGCTTAATAAATTATATTATTTACATTAATTTCAAGTGGTATAAGAGTGGTTATTAATTAATCTTCAAGCCCATAAAAGTTTTTCGAGTCTTTGACGGAATCGTACCCAGTGCTGGGAGGACAGTGATTATGACCACTGTGCTATCCATGTGGATTGATGATGGTACAAAATTTTGTAAAAGCCAGAAATGTGTTTAGTGTTGTGTTTGTGTAGTGGATAGGCTTTCCAAGGAAGGCTATCACTTGGATAGCGGGCGAGAGATCTTGTTGATAGGGTAACATTCAGAGTTTCCTCCTAGAGTGTAGAGGCAAAAGTTGGAAGGTTGTTTGGACAGTTTAGTACGACAATGCCACTGTTTGCCAAGAATTCCTCCACTTTTTGTCCGTTCCTGGATCCTCTGTGCTCAGGGGTGGCACTGTGCCAGAGGGGGGAATGACAGTTTACATCAGCAGAGATTAGAATTCTGGTCCTGGGAGCTCTGCCAGAACTTGATTTAAGTACTGTGTTGCCAGGAGAGTGCCCATCACATGAATTACTGGACCCAGGGTATCCACCCAAAGCATGACACCGCCGCCAACGCTTCCCCAGGTAAACAACGCACACCTACCCTGCCTTCTATATAGTGCAAAAGGAAACGTGATTCATCGGACCAGATGACCTTCTTCCAGTCACTCAAGGTACAGTTTCGATGGTCGCGTGCCCATTGTAGGTGCTGTTGCTGGTGAACCGTGGTAAGCAAGGGCACTCGGAGCGGCCTGCGGTTACACAGCCCGATTTGCAGCAGGGTTCAATGTATTGTGTGTTGTGACGCATTACTCCCTTCACCAGCATTCCAATTACTGGCTAGTTTTTCCACAGTCGCCCTTCTGTTGCCACATACCATCCGGGAGAGCTTTTGCCCACCTCGAGCATCGATGAGCCGTGGTCGTCCAACTCGTCGGTTGTTCGTGGGTTTTCCCTCCTCGGACCGCTTTCGGTAGATACTAACCATAGCTGACCGTGAGCATCCCACCAGCCGTGCCGTTTCGGATATGCTCTGACCCAGTCGTCTGGCCATTACAGTTTTGCCTTTGTCATAGTCGCTTAAATCTGCTGCCTTTCCCATCTGAAGAACAAGAGTAACATTTGTGTATAAATCAGGTGTTTTTTATACCGTATCACGACCCGCGCCGCAGTTCACCTGCAGTTGCTCAGATTTGCATAACGTCTAGATGGTCATAATGTTTTGGCTCATCGGTGTGTAATCTCCCTTGAAAAACTTCAACAAATGCAACAAATACTTAAACCACATGGAGAGATTCGAATTTGCCTGTGTATAGATTTTGCCGTTGCCCTCTTTCTCTCAGAGAAGAACATTCGTATTTCTAAGTGGAAAATAGCTAAAATTTGGCTGTATATATTCGCTTCAATATACACTGAGTGATCACTGAATTATGGCAACCCATAGGAAAACTGAATGCGACCCGTTGACCACGTACGGGACGAGAGTGCGGAGTTAGTCGACCTACGTAGCATAGATAAAATGTCAGTGATTCAGTAGGTAGTAAAATTCTGAGCATGATGGATAAAAGGAAGGATTTATCGGACTATGATAAAGGACAGATTATGGGAGCTCGACGAGCTGGTGCATCGATTTCCCAAACAGCTCAACTGGTGGGGTGTTCTAAAGCCGCCGTTGTTAAAGTGTACCAGAACTGGCGTCAAAATGATCAAACAATGACCCAACACAAAAACTGCAAAGGTCAGCGAAAAGAGACGTTAGAGGCGAGCGCCGGGTCCGACGACTCGTACAGGCGAACAGGTGCAGCACCGTTGAAGAGTTGACTATCCAATACAACATGGGCCAACCAGGAACTATATCTGGCATAACCATGCATCGGACGCTCCCCAATATGGGCTATACCAGCAGACGACCCCTATGTTTCCTCTCCGAACCAAGGTTCATCGGCGTAAAAGACTCGCTTGGTGCAAAGAGCATGCGAGTTGTAGTAGTAGTAGTAGTAGTAGTAGTAGTGGTGGCACATGATGCAAGAAAGCAAGTGTAGGAGCTTATGCAGCATCAGCCAAAAAAAAAAAAAAAAAAAAAAAATCACACCATTCCCTCCAAATGCCTGTCCAGTTCCTCCTTAAATTTATTTAACCTATCAACTTCCACAACGACAGATGGAAGTTTGTTCCACCAATTAACCACCCGCTGGCTAAAGGCAAATTTCCGCACATCTATTCTACATCTGTCCTTTCTTAATTTGAACTTATGTCCCCGTAGGTTGGTAATCTGAACAAGTGGAAGGATCCCATCAGAATTCAGCGTGCTCAACCCATTCAAGGCCTTATAGACCTCAATCAGATCACCGCGCAGGTGCCTAGTCTCCAGCCACTGCAATTTGCAGAACTTAAGCCTCTCTTGGTAGGAGAATCCCTTCATTCCCCTCACCAATCGTGTTGCTCTTCTCTGTACACGCTCAAGTAAATCTATATCCTTCCTAAAATGAGGCCTCCAGACCTGTATGCAGTACTCAAGGTGTGGCCTGACCATTGCCTTATACAGAGGGACAATCACCTCCTTTTCCCTGCTAGCAAAATTCCTATATATCATTGACAAAACCCCATGACCCGCCCTAGCAGCCTGTCTGCACTGCTCAGAAAACTTCATATCTGACTGCACAATTACTCCCAGGTCTTTTTCATTTTCTACCACCTTAAGTGTAGTACCACACAGTTGGTACGTTTCTCTGGGGTTACTTCTACCCATATGCCGTACTTTGCATTTGTCAAGGTTGAACTTCAGTTGCCACTTCTTAGCCCATCTGCCCAAATTATCTAGATCCTGTTGCATAGCACACTGCCATTACTGTCATTAACAACCCTGCCAACCTTTGTGTCATCTGCAAACTTCGACATTAAGCCTGATATACCTTCATCAATATCATTGATAAATACACAAAACAACAGTGGACCCAACACCGAACCCTGTGGGACTCCACTAATAACATTAGTCCACATCATCAACAGTCGAACCATCGATGTCAAGTGGACCAATCATATTCATCCCCTTCCTTTTAGAGTTTATATAAGTAAAGAAATCCTTGCTGTTTTTCTTAGCAACTTTTGCCAAAGATTTCTCGTAATCCGCCTTCGCCTGCCGAGCCTCCTTTGTGACCTGATTACAGACTAACTTATATCTGCCACAGGCTTCTGCGTCACCTGATAATTTATATGCATCCCATGCATTTTTCTTCTCTGTCACGAGTCTCATTAGTTCATTTGATAACCATTTAGGCCTAAACCTTGAACGATATTTCTTAATCGGTATATAAAGTCTAGTAGCTTCCACGATTAATTCTTTGAATGCTTCCCACTTAGAATTTACTGTTTGTAACATCGTCAGTTGATCCCACTGTACAGAATTTAAAAACTGTCTGAGACCACTGTACTCCCCTTTACGGAAGCAAAAACCCTTTCCTTTACCCCTGACGGTAGTTACCTCTTTGAGTAAATCCCACTTCAGCACATTGTGATCACTGCCACCTAGTGGTTCTTTTATCTGCAAATTCTTAATACACGAATGATCACTGCTGATAACCAGATCAAGAGTGTTACTTTCTCTGGTTGCCTCTCGAACATGCTGCTGCAGAAAACAATCATCCAATAAATCCACAAAAGTCTGACTAGTGTGTGAGTGACCAACCCACAAGTTCCAGTCAATATCTGGGAAGTTAAAATCCCCCATTATAAGACATTCTGATTTACTGGCCCACTCTATTTCTCTGTACAATTGTTCATTGTACTCATTCGTTCAAGTTTGACGTTAGAAGACTGGAAGAAAGTGTGCTGGTCGGATAAGTCATTATTAACTCCACACGGTTGATGGTCGTGTACAGATTTGGCATCAACAACATGAGGATCTTGATTCTTCATGCATGGTATCAAAAGTGCAGGCCGGTGGAGGTAGTTGTATGGGGTGGAGCATGTTTCACTCGCAGGAACTTCGACCCCTGGTGCATGTGGAATAACGTATCACTGGTCTCCATTATCGTTAACTGCTTGCTGAATGTGTACACCACGATATGTTACACTTTTTCCTGAATGGCAATGGTGTCTTCCAAGATGACAATGCGCCGAGCCATCGGGCACTTGTTGTGCAGGAATGGTTTTAGGAACACAGTTCTGACTTCTAGCATATCGATTGGCCTCCGAACTCCTCCGATATCGATCCCATAGAGCACTTGTGGGACACTATGGAAAGGCATATCAGTCATCTGGATACACTAAACACCTCCATACCTGTATTGCTAGTCGCATTACACACAGCTTGGTTGGCCATACGTCGCGAACGTTTCCGATGTCTTGTTGAATCAATGCCACCTGTACTGAGGGCAAAAGGAGGACCTACGAAGTATTAGGTAGGTGTTCATAATTCAGTGATCACGCAGTGTATTAGTGGCCTAGTAATTTTTGTAAACAATAGGACTCGTCAGTGAATAAATAAATACTCTGCAGATGCAGTTAAAGAGTATTTCAATGGAACACCAATTATAAACAGTGTGTTCTGGAGGGAGGGGTGTATTTCTACGTGTGGTACATTAGTTACAAAGTAAATTTTCGTAAAGATAGCACGACATTCTTTCGTCGACTAGAAGTTACACTTCGAATAGCAAAAACTGATAAGGGCTGAACTAGACAAAAATATGAAGTGAGAAGTGATTTTATAGCCAGGGGCTCACATCTGGTGAGTATGGACTTGGCACACCCAGGGTCCTTAGCTGGATATCATCATTCTTCTCTTTCTTGGTGATTCCCTTCTCTCTCTCTCTCTCTTTTTCTCTCAGGGTGACTCAGAAATTTTTTTTTGGCTGGTGTAGCATAAGCCGCAGGCTTCCTTGCACCATATGGCTAATAATAATAATAATATAGAGAAATCACGTGACTTCATGAAGATCAATTACTATAATTAGTATAATTCCTAACAGTCCTACCCTAACTATATTAGATCACGTGACTTCACTTCAGCACCACGATAGGCCACACAATTTGGTTTTCATTTAGTTTTCTCAAAACAAGATAAATTCTAGGCATCACAAGTAAATATACACAGTAAAATTTTGCAATTAGCTGATAAATATTTTACTGAAAACTAAGCACATGAAAATCCACCATTTTGAACACAACGCCCAAGGAATCCCCAAGGGTTACTACCCGGTTTGAGTACCACGGTACTCACTGATATAACTTCAAACTATTGGTAATTGAAATAGTAACAGTAGCGGCAGCTGGCGACAAGATACTGAAATAGTTGCGGATGCTAAAACGTAACATTACACCGTTTTTTCGTTTTATTAATACATGTATAATATTACCAATAGTTAAAGTTTTTTTACGTTGGTCACCATATATTCATTCATTACTTCAAAATTTATTTTTTGTTATGGTCCGTCTGTTTGTGTCCTTATGTACTCATTACTATTATTACAACAAGTTTTATTGTCGCTTATTTTAGTTGTATTATAACCCTTAATTTTTATAACTCCCTGTAAGCATTTCCATGGAATTTAGGTTTTGATTTGAAGTGCCTGTAGTAGTATTTTATTATTATTATTAGCTGTATGGTGCAAGGAAGTCTAAGGCTTATTCTGCATCAGCCAAAAAAAAAAAAAAAAAAAAAAATTCCTAGATACCCAGAGAGAGAGAAATCAGAAGTGGAAAGGGGTCACCAAGAAAGAGAAGAATGATGATATCCAGCTCAGGACCCTAGGTGTGCCAAGCCCATACCAGATACGAGCCCCTCGGGTTGTCTATCAATAGCTACATCCCCTACCCACCATTGCTTTGTTTACTTTCAGCATCTGTTGAAACATGTGGTCAGAATTAAATTTGGTAAGTATGTGCTGCGTTTCTGGGACCTACAGTACTTGGCTGATGTTTGTTTTTCGCAGAGTATTCACTCCCTCATTTTCACGCCATTTTTGAGTGCTGGGGGAGTGGGGTGCGTGTTAGTTTAGTATAGTTGGGGAAGGACATTCAATGGTTGCGATAGTTTTGCGGCCGTAATATTCTTGGGAATTTCGGTGATAGCGTAGTGATATTTATAATTTTAATATATAGGAAAGCAGTGTATACTTTTTTTATTTTTATTCCGCCTTAATTTATCAAAAATAAGTAGCTTCCATATAGAACTCCATTTAGAAATCTTGATTTCCCATTGCAACTAAAGGCGTGGCTCTCCCAGAAATTTTCCGTGGCTGGGAAGCGCCTACGTTCCAAAATAGTAATAATAATAATAACCCTAAATTTTTATTTATTTTTTTAGGAAAAAAAAAAAAAAAAAAACAAAGGTTTTGGGAGCAAACAATGGTATGTTTGTAAAGACCATATCACACTCAGGGGTGTCGGAAGCTAGCTCTCGGCCAGTTTGTTTTCTTTCTTCGAATTCCAAATTGGAGAGACAGGTCGGGGGAGCTTATCCCCCCCCCCCACACCTCTGCGCATGACATTCCCTAAGTGCATGTAATCAATACAATGTGAAAATAATTGAATTAGTTGTTTTTACACTGTCAGCACAATAATTATACAAATTGAAACAAAGTGACATTGAGGGCTTGAGCTCCCTTCTCCGGTAAACTTATAGTCAAGGCTGGAATTACCGGATGCCATTCCTCCAATCCTTCAGATTAACGCAATTATTATTAGTCCAGGTCCTGTGAACGTACTTTTAGTGTATGTAAAAAATAAATGTGTGTGCCTAGGCTACTGAAGAATGGCACATTTTTAACGGTTTTTGTCCAGTTTTTTTTTTTTTTTTTAAGAGTAGTTATTTAAAAATAAAATTCTGTAAGGTATACATGTATCCTCTATAACATGGCTATTTATAGGGAGGCTAGGCTTTGGACTCCAGGACATCTAACTCCCCCCCCCATATTAAATATAGTTCCTGCCAGAACTCAACTACATACCACAATTGGTCGCAAAAAGAAAGATTTTATATGTAAATTTGCTGCTTAATTTTGCATTGGCTGCCTTGTTAAACAAAGAATAAATATTAAAAACTTTTTTGGGGGTAAAAAATAAATTTTCACATGTAATATTCACAATAAAAATGCATGAAGAAAGTTTTATAACATATTTTCAGGCTAACAAAAGCAAATTAAAAATTTAGAATCAAGGTTCGATAATCTTAACTGAACCATTGTATATAAGCAGATGGAGAAAATAAATAAAATTGAATTGAAGAAACATATTACTGTCAAAACACTAACTCATGTCAATTATTTTGTTTCCTACAGACAATAACTTTCTGAGGTGTGATCACTTTCTTTGTAAGTTGATTTATCATTTGCTTAAGAAATGTTGCCACTGATTTTGTTCATATATTTCCAAATAACACCCTTGAAATTAGAATAATCTAACCTAATACTTATATTTTTTGTACTAGTCATTACCTCCTGGCTGTGGCGGGCACATTATTGTATCTTTACTGTACAATAAAGATTTTCTTCTACATAACAAAATGCATATAATACAGGAATGCACCAGAATGCTGTTCTGGTTTGTCATCTGCATTGGTAATGTCATGTATACATTTTAACTGCCTTTTGTTTTTTTATAAGATTTTCTATTTTGATTACTGATAACAATTATTAATGAAGGGAAGAAATATAACTAACATTGCACAACTGAATAGCTTATCATGGTGTGAAATCCCATTATAGTAATATTAAAAGTACAGCTGAGATCCAAACAATCAATCACTCCACAATGCAACATTAGTGATATTAAGAATTAGCACATACCGAGTGCTAGCTCTTTCTCATAGGTACCAGAAAGTAGAGATTTCTAGAAGTAAAAATGCAAAATTTACAAGTACAATAGTTTTTTAATCATTCCATGTGATCGGGAAAAAAAAAAATTTCTTGAATAATCTATACTTTGGGTGATCTGAAAAATAAAAAAAAGTACAGTAAATTCATGATTATCCAGAATGATTAAGGAAAAAAGTTTCCTGAATAATTTAAAATTTCAGATAATCTGCAAAATGGGGGCTCACATCTGGTGAGTATGGGCTTGGCTCACCCAGGGTCCTGAGCTGGATATCATCATTCTTCTCTTTTTTGGTGATATTCTTTTACTTCTCTCTCTCTCTCTTGCCTGGTACAGCATAAGCCTCAGGCTTCCTTGTACCATATGGCTAATAATAATAATAATAAGAAGAAGAAATAAGAGAAAAACTCCTAAATGTGACAATGTATTTATAAAAATAAAAGTATACAATAGCATGGAAATATTTTAAGTAAAAATTCATATATATACATACATATGTTTTGAAAAAAGAAAACAAAGTTTGCTTTTACCCTTGATTAGTTTCCTCTGAATGATACTGTATAACTTTTGAGGCATCATGCTGTTAGTAAGAGTGGCTTCTGCTTATTGTTATTCCATATAATTGAGTAGAGACTTCATTTGAGACAAAGCAGGATTAACCAGCAATGTGGAAATCCTGGGTAATCCATTACTCATATAATTGCCCATCTAATGTATTAATTAAAATGTGGTGGCAGTTTGAACTGCATCTTACCAGTTAAAGGTTATGTCATTCAAACAGCATTTTCACACCAGTTTTTGTTGCCTAGAACTAAATGGGTTATTCCATTTAGGTCTGGGTTTATATTCAAACTGATCATATGTACTACTTTCAAAGCATTTAGTATTAGTAGTGGCAAATGATTCTAGAAAGCAATCTTATACAGCATCAGCAAAACAAAAAAAAAATTTCACCTGGCCTTCCCTCTTTAACAGTTCTTCCTTGAATTTATTCAGGCTATCCACTTCCACATCATCATCAGACATATGAGGGGGAACAAGATGGGTACTCTTACTAAAGAGGGATTTAGTTCTGCAGATTGCAGCATCTCTAAACTGCAGAACTAAACTGGAAACTAGTCGCCTACAAGAGACTTGATTGAGGTATTTATAGCTTTTAAGGCATTGAAGATCTCAATTTAAAGTAGATTGAGTACACTAAATGCTGATGGCATCCTTGCTCTTGACAACACGCATGAGGAGGCATAAATTTAAATTTAGGATGGATGTTTGAAGGATGGATATGTGAAAATTTGCTTTCACTCAGCGGGTAATTTATTACTAGAATAAACTTACATCTGCTGTTGTGGAAGTTGGTTGTTTAAATAAATTTAAGGAGGAACTAGACAAATTTTTAGAAGGGGTGAACAGTTAATGCAGGAAGGCATTTTTTTTTTTTTTGCTGATATTATATAAGCTTGGTTTTTTTGCATTATTTACCACTACTAATACAAAATGAAACGGTCAACAAAAATTAAATCCCATTTTGAAAAATGCATAATTAGCAGTAAAGAAATATTCTTGTGGTACACAACTATCAGCTTGCAAGAACCTATATGACAACGACCTTTAGCATTTTATCCATTTAGCCCCTTATTTGGACAAACTATTCACAATGTATTGTTGTAGAAGAGTTTAACGTTGCTGGGGAGGGGAATCCTCTGTATAAAAGTTTTAGATATGCTCTATATGTGTGAAGTATACTATACTGTTACACATGGAAGATTGCCAAACAAATTGGAGCAGTATGGCATTAAGGGAAAGTTGCTACAATGGATAAAGGGATGGTTGAGTGTGAGATGACAGAGAGTGGTAATCAATGGACATTGCTCTTTGTTGACTAATGTTTAGTGGAGTCCCTCCAGTGTTCAGTGCTGGGCCCATTGTTGTTTTGTGTATTTATCAACGATATTGATGAAGGCATATCACACTTAATGTCAAAGTTTGCAGATGATACAAAGGTTGGCAGGGTTGTTAATGACAGTAAAGACAGTACGCTATTGCAACATAAGCTTGTTTTCTTGCATCATATGCCTCTACTAATGCTAATGCAACACTATCTAGAAAAGTTGGGCAGATGGGCTGAGAAGTGACAACTGAAGTTTAATATTGACAAATGCAAAGTACTGCATATGGATAGCAGTAACCCCAGAGAAACATATTACACTCGGGAAGTGGAGAATGAAAAAGACCTGGGGGTAATTGTGCAGTCAGATGTAAAGTTCTCTGAGCAGTGCAAATGGGCTACCAGAGCAGGTCACGATGTCTTGTCAATGATTACAGAAGTTTTGCTAGTAGGGATAAGGAGGTGTTATCCCTTTAAAGGGTCAGGCCACACCCTGAGTACTGCATATAGGTCTAGAGGTCTCATTTTAGGAAAGATATAGAGTTTATTATTATTTTATTTTATTATTATTATTATTAGCCACATGGTACAAGGAAGCCTGAGGCTTATGCTGCACCAGCCAAAAAAAAAAAAAAAAAAATCCCGAGTTACCCTGAGAGAGAGAGAGAGAGAGAGAGAAGTAGAAAGGAATCACCAAGAAAGAGAAGAATGATGATATCCAGCTCAGGACCCTGGGTTTGCCAAGCCCATACTCACCAGATGTGAGCCCCCAGAGTTGCTAGAATGAGTACAAAGAAGGGCAACAAGATTGGTGAAGGGAACAAAGAGGTGCTCTTACCAAGAAACACTTAAGTTCTGCAAATTGCAGCACCTGCGAGATGATCTGATTGAGGTGTATAAGGCCTTGAATGGTTAGAGCAGGCTCAATGCTGGTGGGATTCTTCCTCTTGCTCAGATTACAAACATGAGGGGACATAGATTCAAATTGAGGAAAGACAGTTGTAGAAATTTGTCTTTAACCAGCAGGTAGTTGATTGCTGGAACACACTTCCTTCTGTTGTTCTAAAGTCCTTAATATAGCAATGGGGTTAGCCAATGCCCACTCAGACGTTCTTCAGTCACATTTGACTGAGTCTGGAGAAAAACTGGGTAGTGTGTATGCAGTGGAGCTATATATTTGCTGATTTAGATGCCTCCCAGAGCATTACCAATAGGTTTGTTCTGGTAGACTTTCTAGCACACATAGGCTGTGAAAACCATTTTAAAGCTATACCCTTGAAGTAGAAGGAATATTGAGTCTAGAAGGAATATTGAGTCTCTCTCTATGATGCTCATCAGAACCCAAAAAAAAAAAAAATCATTGTGTATGACAGAAGAGATGGAGATTGGTCAGAATGTTTCTCTAGAGGCCAAATATAGTTTTGGCTACTTTAAGAAAAGTGGTGGTGTTGCACCAAGTGATGAGCATTATTGAATTACATTATTTCTGGCAAAGTTTTTATTATTTGCTCATTATAGCCATGATCTTATTACACACAAGCATGCTATAATTGAGTTTGGCTGTTCTTTTCAAATTTCAGTTTAGTTCCTATTGATATTCAAGATGAAGTGCTCCAATTTTTTTTTTTTTTTTCCAGTTTTAAGTTTTTAAAAGTGCCAACTTCCTTGAAAATTAGTTACTGATGGAAAATGTGCAGCAGCTTATTAATGCTAGTGAAGAAGGAAATTTTTTTTTGGTGCAAGAACTTTTGAATCAAGGTATGTGTGCATATATGCATGTCTTTGCAGATATATACACTAGTGTATATATCTGCCAAAATGATAGGATTTAACTAATTAATAAAATGTAATTGAATGTACTGAACCACTGTAATTAGTAAAAGGACAAGTGATAAAGTGAATGTTATCTTTTTTCTTAAAATAAAAGAAAAGTGTCTGAATAAATTTCATTGAGTAACTATTCAAATTAATTAAACAAACTTGCATTTCATTTTTCATGATTAACAACACACACTAATGAGCCAAAACATTATGACCACCTACCTAATGTGATGTTGGTCCTCCATGTGCAGCCAAAACAGCTCGTACCCAGTGAGGCATGGACACTACAAGATTTCTAAATGTGTCTCGTGGTATTTGGTACCAACACGTAACCAGCAGACCCTTTAACTCCTGTAAGATCCGTGGTTGAGATGCCGCATATTGGAGTTGCTATTCCAATACAAACCACAGATGCTCAACGGGATTGATGTCTGTGGAATTTGGAGGCCAGAGCAATACCTGGAAGTCTTCCTCATGTTCCGCGAACCAGTCTCAAACAATCCGGGTGGTGTGGCATGGTGCATTATCCTGCTGAAAGATGGCACCACCAGAGGGGAAAACCGTTGCCATGAAAAGGTGTACCTGGTTAGCAATGATGTTTAGGTAGGCGGTAGACGTCCGAATGCCCGGCACGTGGATGACTGGAATCCAGGGTATCCTGGCAGAACATCGCCCAAGGCATGACACCGCCGCCACCGGCTTGTTTTCGTCCCACGGTGCATCCAGGCACCATCACTTTCCCAGGTAAATGATGCACACGTACCTGACCGTCCACATAATGCAACAAGAAACGTGATTCATCAGATCAGACGACCTTCTTCCAGTCACTCAAGGTCCAATTTTGATGCTTGCGTGCCCATTGTAGGCGCTGTCACCGGCGAACCGTGGTTAGCATGGGTACTTGGAGTGGCCTGCGGCTACGCAGCCTCATTTTCAGCAGGGTTCGATGTACTGTGTGTGTTGTGACACATTACTCCCATCACCAGCATTCCAATTACTGGTGAGTTGCACTACAGTCGCCCTTCTGTAGCCGTGTACCATCCGGGGGAGCCTTCACTCACCTCGAGCATCGATGAGCTGTGGTCGTCCAACACCTTGCCGGCAGTTCTTGGGTTTCCCCTCCTCGGACCACTTTCGGTAGGTGCTAACTACGGCTCACCGTGAGCATCCCACCGTACCGTTTTGGATATGCTCTGACCCAGTTGTCTGGCCATTACAATTTGGTCTTTGTCAAACTCGCTTAAGTCCGCTGCCTTTCCCATTTGAAATACAAGAGAAACACTGATTAACGGAGCTCAGTATCAACGGTTTTTTATACCATGTCCAAACCGACGTACTCGACGGAGTTCACCTGGAGTTGCTTCAGTTTGCATAACGACTCATTGGTCATAATGTTTTGGCTCATTGGTGTATTTTCTCGTGCCTCCGTAGCCAGGTGGGCAGGAGCAGCAGTGCGTAGCACACACTTCTTGATTAGACCGGGGTTCGAGCCTGTGACCACCAAATACGGAGGATGCAGAAAGGTCAGGGAATGACCACTGCATATCCCCAGGGCAATATGGCCTTACTTGCTAATGCTCCTAAGAACCAAAAAAAAACAAACAAATTGGTGTATTTTCTGGACAATAAACAATCACATATTTGTTGTGTGTGTGTGTGTGTGTGTGTGTGTGTGTGTGTGTGTGTGTGTGTGAGAACATGCACTCTACTCATCAGACCTAGCCCCTTGTGACTTTTTTCTCCTCCTCGAACTGAAAAGTATACTTAAAAGAACTCATTTTCAGAAGTTGAAGACATTCAGAAAGACATTAAAGGCTCACAAAAAAAATTACCAAAGTTTTAAAAGGGCTTAAAGAAGATGACTTCCAAAAACATTTCTGGATATCATCAGAACAGTGTGCTAAATCAAGGCAATTATTTTGAATGGGATAATTTGCAACATAATGGGATAAGGTACAAAATATTTCATTATATTTATTTTATTTGCAATAGTCTTGTTATTTAATAGCCTATTTAATAATGTATAGTATTCTTTTCTGATTCATTTAATTCCTTTAATTCATAAAACTGTACATCATTTGTTATAACTAGTCCTGATTCAATTTATTTTTCTAAACTTGACAGTGACATTTTCATAATTAAAGGTAACCCTCGTATAATATGGTAGTTAGATTCCTATAAAATCTCGTGTAGTATGAAATTGTGTTATATGAGACTAAGGACCAATACAAAAAGGGATTACATTCCAAAAGCCAACAAATATACACCATTTTTTTTATAACTATGAGAAACTTAATTTTTATTAAAAATAGTAATAATTGAACAAACATCTTACAAACTGTGGTACATATATGTCAGATAATGTGCATTCGTTTAATTTTATTCCTCTTTATCGCTGCTAAGCACAATCAAACGAGAATGTTTTCTCTGTTGCAGAATATCTTCACCTTCTGAACTTTCTTCTGCAGCATCTAGATTTCGTGTATCTTCCACTCTCTTCCAAAAAATCAGTAATCTGGGCTTGTTTGCTTTTGCTTGATAGATCTTTGTAAATTTCATGGTATGGAGCTAAGCCTTTTTGAAGCTCCTTTTGAACTTTGTGCTCCTTTCAGTTGAAGGATCTACATTCAAAAAATAAGATTCTAATTGCTTGGCTAAGTTTATGCTTTCCTGTATGCTTTTTAGTGTAAAATTTGGAACTTCAGAATTTTCATCTGCATTATCACCTCTGAATTGATTTGGTTTACCCCCAATGCCATTTCCTCCAAATCCACTTGGCCAGCCTCTTTTTCTACCAGTAATTCTTGAACATCTTCAGTAGTTATATCATTAAAACCTTCCCCTCATACTAACTTAGCAAGTTCTACTATCATCCCGATTCCATTTTCTGCCGGTTTGACCATATTTCCTGAATGAACTAACTCTGACCATACATTGTGAACATGCATTTAATGTTGACAGTTTTACTTCTTTGAGTGATAAAGCTGTGATTCCGATACAGTCCACAATTGAAAAATGTTTCCATGCCACCATCACTTCAATAGGTTTGGAATCAAGTTTTTCCAAAATTCATTGTAATGATTTTCTGATGTAATGAGTTTTAAAGGTATGTATAATGCCTTGATCTAATGGCTGAATTAAAGAAGTTGTATTAGTGGTTGGAACATTACTTCAATGTTTAGATTACTTAAATCTTTTGGATGGCCTGGTGCAAACCGCAGGGTGAGTATGGGCTTGGCACACCCAGGGTCCTGAGCTGGATATCATTGTTCTTCTCTTTCTTCGTGATTCCCTTTTACTTCTGACTTGTTTTCTTTCTCTCTCTCTCTCTCTCAGGATAATTCAGAAATTTTTTTTTTTTTTTTTTTTTTGGCTGGTGCAGCATAGGCCTCAGGCTTCCTTGCACCATATGGCTAATAATAATAAACCTTTGAAATCTTTTTACACTTTAAATAGTTTTCCACAGTTGGCACAAAACAATTTAGAAACCATTCTTTAAATAAATTGGCAGTTACCCAAGCTTTTTTATTTGCTTTCCATTATAACCGTAACACGTTTTTATTTATTCCTTTCATTGCACAAGGATTAGAAGATCTGTAAACTAGCATAGGTTTTATCATGTGATCTCCTGATGCATTACTACACATAAGTAACTTTTAATGCCTTAAACCTGGTGCAGTTTTCTCTTTTTTGAAATAAATGTTCTGCTGGTCATTTTTTCACCAAAGACCTGTCTGTCTCATCAGCATTGAAAACTTGATGTGGTGTGTACTCATGCTCCTCAATAATTTTTTGAGATTCATCTGCATACTTCTTGGCAGCTTCATTATCAGCCGATGCATTTTCCCCTTGAATTCTTATGTTATGTAATGATAAGTAATGTTCTGTAATATAATGATAAGTAATGTTTTGTCACTGTAATATTCTGCAAGAATTTGCAGAATATTACAGTGACCTAAATACTGAAAAATCTGATCAAAATAGAAAGCTGGATAACACCTCCTCCTCCTATTTCAGTGATATCCTGACACAATTTGAAGTCAATCCAAATATTCTATTGAATACCCTAAACAAATTCAATTTAAGCTACGATATTTCAGTGCTATCCTGACACAATTTGAAGTCAATCCAAATATTCTATTGAATACCCTGAACAAATTCAATTTAAGCTACGATACAAACACTGATAGTCTTCCCAAATTTGAAGTCAATCCAAGTATTCTATTGAATACCCTAAACAAATTCAATTTAAGTTACGATACAAACACTAATAGTCTTCCCATGGCCCTCTGGAAACACTGCTTTGTTGTCCTGCAACAACTTTTACAGGCACCTCCGTAGCCAGGTAGGAAGGAGCAGCAGTGCATAGCACATGCTTCTTGATTAGACCGGGGTTCTAGCCCATCACCACCAAATACGGAGGATGCAGGGAATGACCACTGCATATCCCGGAGCAATATGGCCTTAGTTGCTAATGCTCCTAAAAACCAAATAACAAACAACTTTTACATCTCATAAAGGCCATTTTCAAAAAGGGATCACTCCCTGCAAGATTAAAGGAAACCACCATTACCCCACTATTTAAAAAGGGTGTGAAAGACAGCTCTGCTTCCTTTCGACCCATACACAAAGCCAACCCCCTTAGTAAGACCATTGAGAATATCTTATATTTGCAGCTTTGTTGCTTTATGAAAAACAAATTCAGTCACATTCATCATGGCTTCCTTATGGGCAGGTCAACAGTGACCAACCTACTTTCCTTAGAACATGATATCAAACATAGCCTTGACAATAACAACCAGATAGACATTTTATATCTTGACTTACAAAAAGCCTTTGATTTGGTACCACACAATCTGCTTTGCCTCAAATTAAAACATATAGGTATATCAAGTAATGCCTTATCACTTATGTTAAACTTCTTCTACAACAGGAAAAGCAGAGTTCTTTTTTGATGGAAGTTACTCCTCCACCTTTCCTATCCAAAGGAGAGTCCCTCAGGGCTCTCCTTTCGGATCGCTATTATTCGCAATATACATGAATGACATACAAGATTGTATGCAACATGTAGACATCAAGGTTCTCTCATATGCAGGTGATCTGAAAATATACAAAACCATCAAATCAATACAAGACTGTAAAATACTAGAAAATGGATTAAACACTATCACCATGTGGATTAGAAATAATGGCCTATCACTCAACCTAGACAAATGCTGCACCATATCTATTGCAGACTGTCATAAAAAACATAAAATTAATTATCCTTACAAAACCAATAATCATGAGATAAAGAGAGTACAAGAGGTTTCAGATCTGGGAGTATGATTTTCTGCCAAGGGAAACTTCAACACACATATAAATAAGACTACAGCAAAGGCCTCCAAATCTCTTGGACTGCTTAAAAGAATCTGCTTTGACTTTTCCAACATTCAACTCATAAAAACAGCATGCATAATGATCATTAAACCTATACTAGAATATGCCTCACAGATCTGGAATCCTCACACCAAAATTCTAATAAAACTACTGGAACATATTCAGAAATCTATAGTCAGATTCCTAGTGTATAAGTCTATGTTAGAAATTGAAACAAAATCTAACTATGACTGGTGCACTCACTTCAAGATGGTATCACTTTCTCAAAGAAGGGTTGTGGCGGACTGCAAATTCCTGATGCATCTAGTGGCTGGAAAGCTAGATTTCCCCCCCCCCCCCCGAGCTGCTCTACCTCATCAACTTTAGCTGCCCTTCAAGAGCCCTGAGAAGACATAATATGCTGGCACTAGAGCCATTCAGAACTAATAATCTTAAATTCAGCTATTTCAATAGAACTGCAAGATTGCTAAACAAATCCAACATTGATATTCTGGCTGAAGATATCAATATCAAAAAAGAATAGCAAAGGAACTACAATCAAGTAATTAGAAAATTAGAATAAATGATTACTTAAATAATAATAATAAAATAATAAACATGTTATATCATTTATGGATATTTCAATAAACAAATTAAATAAAAAAAATAAATAAATACAGTAATAAGAAATTATACATAAAAAAAAAGGATAACTATGATAATAATACAATTCACACATATTAAATATAAATTATGAGCAAACAAGAAGATATAACAACAAAGGTGTTAGAAATAAAAAAAAAAAAAAAATCTCTGTCATACCTACCAGCTTTGCCTAAATGCAAATCGCCGGTAAAATATGATATTTCATTGTATATACTGTATATTGACCTTGTATATTGACATTTGACTTTGCATATTAACTGTAAATATACCTGTACTATTACTGTTTATATTTCTCCTCTGTAAGGCTTAGGCATTCTTTAGTATAATAATAAAAAAAAAAAAAAAAAAAAAAGTGGTTTTTAAATAGTTCAAACCAACCTTTACGGGCAACAAACTCTGGATTAACAGAAGATTCTCCATTTTCTTTTAAATGGTTATAAATTTTAGCACCTTTTGTTTACTTTCATTGCCATCTAATGGAATCCTGTTTTTTACTGCTATCGTCAATCCAAATACTGAGTGCTTTTTCCCTTTACTCAATTATTGGTGCTCAGGGACAGGCTGGAAATGAAATATCCTGCAGCAATGGCAGTTCTAATTTTCTGTTCATTTTTTTTTTATGGTCCGGATTGTTGCTTCATTTAAATTTAAACTTTTTGCGGTATATGATATCTTTTTCCCTTTTTTAAGACAATCCAAAATTTGTATCTCCGATTCTAGAGAAATAAAGTTTGTTTTGAGTGGTGCTTTTTTATTTTCCTTAGGCATAATTTAGGGCTGTTATTTAATTCTCAACAAAGAAATTATTCCAATATAATTCTTAAGGACAAGGTTCAGTAATGCATACCTAAAAAAATTTATAAATGATCAAATAAAAATCAAAATAACCTTACAAAAACCTTAAACGTTTTTTTTTGCATAACTACTAGCAACTACTAGCAAGTCAATAGTGAGGATTCACAAAAAAGAATAGAAATGTTGAAAAATTACATCCAACAACAATATTTGCAGGGTTTTCTCCATGCAAAAGCTAAAAAATACTGCAAAGAAAACATCATTCCAATAATGTAATGCAAAGTTTGTCGCAATTCTCTAACCGTGTTAGAGCGAAACCATGTTATACAAGTACTGTGTTGTGCAAACATTGCCGCAATTTATTAATCGCATTAGAGCAAAATCGTGTTGTAGAAGTACCGTGTTATACGGAGATTGCCTGTATTGTATAATTGAAAACATCGTTTTCCTCATTATATGAATAATTTCTTTAATTTTAAAAATAGTGTTGAATTATAGAACTGGTTCTCACAATCACCTTATATCTAATTTTTCTAGGCTTTAAAATGATATTCATAGGGATTTTGAAATTATGAATATAAATTTGAATATAATGAGGAAAAAGATGTTGTGAAGATATGCAGTGCAGCATATCTTCACAACATCGTTTTCCTCATTATATGAATAATTTCTTTAATTTTAAAAATAGTGTTGAATTATACAACTGGTTCTCACAATCACCTTATATATAATTTTTATAGGCTTTAAAATGATATTAATTGGGATTTTGAAATTTCAAAATTGGCCTTTAAACGATTGGGTTATTGGAATGATGTTTACTGTAAAGTTTTCTTTGCAGCTTGTTTCAATAAACTCGGTCATTTTCTACCTTTAAAATTTATGTGGAGTACAGTATTTTTTAGTCTTACTAGGATAGGTTACCAACTTTATCAGCTTTGTTTTTTTCCAAATCATCTCAGAATTTGTGTCTTGTTTTGACAATTTTTGACATGTTTCAGGCCCTTCAGATGTAGTTTTCTTTCTCTCTGGCTTGGCTTATGATTGATTCAAGTCAGAACAAGATAAGATGATCTGGAAGGAAATGTCCTGGACATTCATGAGATTTTAGAACACATGGATGTCTTGGGAAATGCCATGGGTATCAGTGTGTTCTCTATGCAACCTGTACCCCTCTTATCATACTTTTGATAAAACACTACTTATATAGTTGTTCCAAAAGTGCAGTATTGTTTAGACAACGTTCTCACCAGAATGTTGTCTAAAACACCCAGAAAGGCAGTTAGTCAACTGGTCAACAATGTTGATCAAACATAAGCTTCTTGAGGCCCCATCTACTAGGTTTCCTGAAAAGCTTATATTTATGCCGATTTCATGGTGAAAATTTCACCATCACTCAATTTGCTTCTCCCTACTGCCTCAATGAGATCCTCCCTCCTGTCCCCAAAATTCGTTGCTTCTAAGCTTTGAAACTCACACCTTTATAATCTCTCGCATGGATGCTCCTCCTCCAAGCCATCCAGCTGGCTTGTTTGTCTTTGGACCCTTTTTTTTTTCAAGATAGTCAATTTATTTTCTTAATTTAATGTATCCTCTAAACCTGAACACAATATTGCAAATGCAGTCTCACTAATGATTTATGTATTGGAACTGTAACCTTCCTAGATGCAAAGGTGTGGTAAATTTTTGATAAAATTTGCTAGTCCACCTTCCTGGCCCTATCCTGGCACATTATAACCTTGGTTGTTTTTGTACCAATAAAACTGAAATCCACCCATCCATACTTCATTCTAACTTCCATGTCTGATTGTATCAAAACACTCCTTTATTTCTTCGTTTACACCCTTCAGCTCTGCCAAGCCTAGTGCATAAGTTATTCTCAGGTTATTTCCCAAATATAGACCCTTATATTTGGCGACATTAAAATGAAACTGACATGATAAGGAGATTCCTACGCAGCCAGAATAGAATTTTTCTGGGCTGGTCATCCCACAGATTCAGAGATTTTGTATCAGTCCTGAAATGCTACAAATGTCTTGGTTATGGGCACACCTCTGCTAAGTGTCTTAAAAAACAACCAATATGTGGACATTATGCTGAGGCAGGGCATCTCTACGAGGACTGTCCCAACAAAGCCTCGCCTCCTAAATGCTCAAATTGCAAAGCAATTAACAACCCCTACAATCACTCTGTGTGGGATTGGGCATGCCTTGTATATAGAAGAGCAGCAGATATAGTATGCAATAAGACTAACTATGGAAAATAAGATGCTCAAACCCCCCCTCTCTCCCAGACTTTGTATAGCTCAGATCAGTGGCAACACAGCTTCATCCTCTAATGTAGTGATCTCAAACTTAAATTGCATGCTGGCCGAATGCACAATCTGAGAGCAGCTGACGGGCCATACGCTAGTTTGTCAGTATGAACTGCGCAGCAGTGCATCCAGCTAACCAACTATTGACTAACTCAAGGAAATATATATCAGAAGTACCAACTCAATAGAAAAAATCGGAAACACCAGAATACTGAAGTGCCACCAACTGTCGGCTGGCGAACTAAATTTACTGATTGTATCAACGTGGGAAGTTCTCCCACCTTACCCCAGTCATGTGGTCTGGCATACAAGCATACAGTGACAAAGACAAAGCCCTAACATATTCATTCTATCTATTTTTCCTTCAATAGCAGTCGCGCACATAAGCTCAGTCCATATCTCTATGTCTCTAAAATTATAAGCACCGTATTTACAACAAATACATAATTGAAATGTATTTGCGGGCCATGTAAAATTGCTTCGGGGGCCAGATGCGGCTTGCGGGCCGCCAGTTTGGGACCACTGCTCTAATGGACAAGTTGAATCTAGATATTCTTCTCCTTCAGGAACCATACTGCGTCCGTGGAAGGGTCTCTAGTTACCACCTGGCTTTCAGGAAAATCCAGATGACAAACCAATTGTGCCTCGCTGCTATCATCGTCCGCAATCCAGACCTAGTAGTAACACAGATAGAATCACTCTGCACTCCCCACCTTGCGAGGGCTACAATAGAAGGCAGCTTCAGCCATATTGTGGTCCTAACAGCATATTTCCAATTTGGTACAGATATCCTCCCGCACATAGCTCGACTGGAACAAGCTCTTGACCTCCTGGAGAACACTGATGTCATTATAGCAGCAGATTCGAATGCCCAGTCGACACAATGGTTCAACACCTCTACCGATGCAAGATGAGACATGTTAGATGAATTCATTGCCCTCATGCAGCCTTGAAATCATCAACAGACCAGGACCACCAACCACCTACTCTTTGGGAACTGGAGAGTCTAACCTGGACATCACACTGACTACTTCTTCTCTTCGCAATAGACTCCTTCATTGGCAGGTGCATGACACGGCCACTACTAGCAACCATTGCCTCATCACTTACAGTGTCACTGATTATGCCCTCCCTCGTCAAGTGTCTGTCCAGAATATAATAAGATTTTATACTAAAACAGTGAACTGGGACCAGTTTTACAATGTAATTCAAGATGTTCTTCATGACCCAGCTAGCAACTCCTACCAATCAATGAACAGTGTGCAGAAAACAGACTTTGTGCAGAGTCTGCTTCTCAAAGCTTCAGTGGCTTCCATGAAAAAATGTTCCAGGAACCCAAGATCTGTACCATGGTATCGCAGGAACTCACTAACTTGCACAATTCTCTGAAGCGCGCTCGCAAAGAGAACCAACGCAAGTGAAGGACTGAACCTCCTCACATCATAGAACCGTATGGAGACCGATTCAAAGCAGTCCACCATGAATATACTAACAAAATTTACCATGCCAAGCAGAGCTCCTGGGATATAGTCCACAAACTCGTGAGGAATAAGCTGGGATCCATAGATGTCATACACTCTGTCTGTTCTGATGACTCATCTGAGACTACACACTGGGAAGATACAATCAACCGGATTCTGGATGAACTAATATATCAGGACAACACCAACTCTGACACTGACATCTACAGGAAGATAGCAGTACAAAATTCCAGCTTCCAGCCAGACATTATGGAGGAACCATTCACAGAGGAGGAAGTCGATGCAGCAATTAAAAAAATCAAAAAAGGTAAAGCTCCTGGTCTGGATTTTATTGAAGGCGAGACTATGCAATGTCTCTGGGCCATAGCTCCAATGATACTTCTTCAGCTCTTCAACACATGTCTGAATGAGGGTAACTTTCCATCACGTTGGAAGCATGCTAACCTGAGGCTCTTACCTAAGGATCCCACAGGTACCTCCAAGGCATATCGCCCGATTGCACTGCTTCCCATTCTCAGCAAGAGTTTTGAGAGACTGCTGCTCTCCCGCTTCTAATCTCAATAGGAAGCCAATGGTTTGACATCCTTGCTTCAATTTTGATTCAAACAAGGGATTCACAATTGATGCTCTATCTAAAACCCTCAAAGTAGCAGAACAGTCAGATGCAACTTATGTACTGGCAATCTTCATTGACTTCAAAGGAGCTTTTGGCACAGTGTGGTGGCCAGGCTTTCTTCAGAGGGCCAGAGTCTCTAACTGTACCTGGAATTTCTACCACTGCCTCAAAAGCTACTTCTCTAATCGCAAGGTCAACATCAAAACAAAATATCACTGCATCACCCGACATCTAACCTGAGACTGTCCCCAGGGCTCCATCCTGGGGCCAGCTGTCTGGAATATGACACTCAATGACTGGCTCCTGAGGGACTACCCACACACCATTCAGCTTTCTTACGCCGACGACATGGTTATCATCATCGAGGGCCCCATCCACGCCACCATAGAAACCCAGGCTGCAGTTGTCCTCTCTGCTCTGTCTGTATGGGCCATGGAAAATAAACTGTCTCCACTGAGAAGAGCAAAACCCTCCTTTTGAAAGGCAAACTGGACTTCTCCAGACCCTACCATACGTTTTAATAGCCGCTCACTGAAAAACTACCAATCGGTGAAGTACCTAGGAGTAATTTTGGATGACAGGAGAACTTTCATCCTCCATATCCAAGCTATCAAAGAAAAGATAAAAAATTACATAACTATGTTAGCACGCTTTACCCGCAAGGACTGGGGTCTTAAAGGACCAACTCAATGCCTTCTATATTCAGCAGTATTTATACCAATTGTCACATATGGAGCTGCAGTATGGTACCACCGAATGACTTTAGTGCATGCTCAACATAAAATTTAGCAAATTCAACGACTTATGCTATTACAAATAACCCATGCATGTAGAACGACATCAACTGCTGCCCTACAGGTACTAACAGGCTTCCTCCCCTTGGACCTCCACGTTTTGCTTTTTTGGACTCTCTCGTGCCATCAGGAAGAATAAGGAAGCAGAATTCCTCGCTATTCAAACCTGTACCAATACCGACATCAAACAGGAACATAAATGTATGTGGCTAGAATTGATAAACCTATGGCAAACCCACTGGAATAACTCCACAACTGGTGCAACTACTAAACTTTTCCTCCCCAAGGTAACCTACATTAACAAACAACGTTCCACTTAGTTCTTCCCAAATGTATATGCTTCCTTCCTATTAACTGGCCACGGGTTCTTCAAGAGATGCCGTCTAGAGTTTGGCCTAGTCGAGGATGCCCTCTGTACCTGTGGAGAACCTGAAGACTGGGACCACATGATGCACTCATGCAACATATACTTAGACCTAGAAATCCAACTACTCCTAGACCTCCACACTACATCACTTCGGCCAGAAACCAAGTTATTGGAATCTAACGATGCTTTCCGTGCACTAACCACTTATGCTAAAGAGGTCTTTCGTTGTCGCTGGCATCACCTGCAACTCACGAACACTACTCCTGGATAACCTCCTCCACACAGCAACTGATACCCAGCACCGGAAACCTCCAGTCATGAAATTGCAAATTGAGGCCAGCCCTGCCGACACCGCTCCGTGATTCTCCATTGTGACGATCCTGGACTCTTTAATTTGAACTTTACCTGTTCTCTTCTTCCTACCCACAGTCCTTCTCCAGGATTTCCACAACTGCACCTAGCACTCTTCCTGCTCATTTTTGCCTGGGAGGATGCCTACGTTCTGTCATTCCCCCCCCCCCCCGCGCGCTATCTTCCCTGTCTTCTTCCACTTTCCTGTCTCTTCTCTGCTCTTTCCTTGGCCCTTCCCACTCTCGCTCCTGCAGGAGTGTGGATGGCCTGTGAGATGTCTTTTATTCCTGGTCCAGCTCCTCGTGCCAGTGGATGGATGCTGGGAGGTTCCTTCCTGGTGATCGTGCCTCCCAGTAACGCAGGCCAATCAAACAACACACTACTCACACATAACCCACACTGACTGGCTTTGCTATGTTAACAGAGTACTTAATGCGGATTTGTGGGAAACCACGGGAACCGCATAACAATAACACTATATATATCAGGCTTATTCAGAATGATTTGTACAACTTCCATTGTGAAGCCTGTACAAATGATTCAGAATAAGCTCAGCCTGACTTCTATTGCTTACCACCTTCCTGACCTTAATATCATCTGTAAATTTACACGTTGTAATCGTTATTCCCACTTTTGTATCATTTGGGAAGATCAGAAACAAGAGAGGTTTTAGTACTAAACCCTGAGTAACCCTGCACATAACTCTAGCCCACTCTGAAGAATGACCATTTATAACAATTTCTGCTGCTTGCATCCACCTCAGGATCTTGCCCATGATGACAGTATATTCCAGCTTGCAGAGCTACCTAAATCATAGGACTCTATCAAATGCTTTACTAAGTCCAAGTACGTAATATTTTAGCATTAGCAGTAGTAGAGGCATATGATGCAAGAAAGCAAGCTTATGCAGCATCAGCTAAAAAAAAAAAAAAAAACACTCCCATTTCACCCCTCTATTCGTTCCAAATACCTGTCCAGCTCAGCCTTAAATTTATTTAGGCTATCAACTTCCACAACAAAGGATGGAAGTCTGTTCCCCCAACCAACTACTTACCTACCAGCTGGCTAAAGGCAAACTTGTGCACATCTATCCTACATCTGCCTTTCCTCAATTTGAATTTATGCCCTCTCAGGTGATCATTCTGAGCAAGAGGAAGAATCCCATCAGCATTGAGCGTGCTCAACCATTCAAGGCTTTATATACCTCACTCAGATCATCTCGCAGGTGCCTAATCTCCAGACACTGTAATTTGCAAAACTTAAGCCTTTCTTCGTAAGAGCAACACTTTGTTCCATTCACTAATCTTGTTGCCCTTCTCTGTTCTCATTCCAACAGCTCTACATCCTTCTTAAAATGAGGCCTCCAGACCTGTATACAGTACTCAATACCTGACCATTGCATTATACAAGGGGATAATCACCTCCTTATCCCTGCTAGAAAAATTCCTGTATATCATTGACAAGACACTATAAGCTACTCTTACAGACCGTCTGCACTGCTCAGAAAACTGCATATCGCCTGCACAATTACCCCCAGGTCCTTTTCGTTCTCTACCACTGTCAGTGTAGTACCACAGAGTTGATACGTCACTCTGTGGTTACTGCTTCCCACATGTATTTTACATTTGTCAATGTTAAACTTCATTTGCCACCTCTCAGCCCATCTGCTCAACTTTTCTAGATCCTGTTGCAGCAGCGTACTGTCATTAACAACCCTGCCAACCTTTGTATCATCTGCAAACCTGGACATTAAACTTGATATACCATCATCAATATCATTTATAAATAAATAAAAAAAACAATGGACCCAACACTGAACCCTGAGGGACTCCACTAATAACATGAACTCTGCTCCACGATGAGCAGAGTTCATTGATTACCGCTCTCTGTCTTCTCCCACTCAACCATCCCTTTATCCATAGCAGCAATTTGATTCCAATGCCAGACTGCTCCAATTTGTTCAGCAGTCTTCCATGTGCAACAGTATCAAAAGACTTTCTGGATCCAAATATATGATATCAAAGTTATTCTTTGCATCCAGTTCCTTTGTGACCACATCATAGTATCCAACCAAATTGGTCAGGCAAGACTTTCCCTTAATAAAACCATGCCATGCTATGTTATAACTTGGACATAACATGGTTTTGATATGGCAAGACTTTCCTTTAACAAAACCATGCTATGTCCAAGTTATAACTGAAGTCTTGTCTAGATGATCCTGCAGTGTTTCTTTAACCAGTGCCTCCATTAATTTTCCTGGAACAGAAGTTAAACTAACAGGTCGATAATTACTTGTGTCGCCCTTTGATCCTCCTTTTTGAATTGGGGTCATATTTGCACATCTCCAGTTCATGGGTACCTCCCCTGAGTCCAAAGAGGCTCTCATAATTATGGCTAAGGGTTTGCTTACTTCCTTTGCTACCTCCTTTAATATAACTGGATAGGTCCCATGCGCCCTGGGTGCCTTTTTTATGTTTATCTTCAACAATTTCTCCTCCATTTTCCTCTCAGTTATTACAAAATCATCTAGCTCACTGCCAGAGTTTAGCTCACCTCCCTGAATAACCCCTCATGGTGAATGTAGATGCAAAATACTCATTTAATTTGTTAGCCACCTGAGCAGGATCATCAACAGTTGAACCATCAATGTTCAGTAGACCAATCTGATTCATCCCTTTCGTTCTAGAGTTTATGGCGCCTTCATAGGCAGGTGGGAAGGAGCAGCAGTGCGTAGCACACGCTTCTTGATTAGACTGGGGTTCGAGCCTGTCACCACCAAATACGGAGGATGCGGAAAGGTCAGGGAATGGCCACTGCATATTCCCGGAGCAATATGGCCTTAGTTGCTAATGCTCCTAAAAACCAAATAACAACAACTAGAGTTTACATAAGTAAAGAACTATTTGTTGTTTTTCTTTGCATCCTTTGCCAAAGATTTCTCATAATCTGCCTTTGCCTGCCTGATCTCCTTTTTCGACTTGGTTACAAACGAGCTTATATCTATCATAGGCTTCCATGTCACCCATTAATTTAATTTATATGTATCACTTGCATTTTTCTTCTCTGCCATATGTCTCATTAGTTCATCTGACATCCATTTAGGCCTAAACCTTAAACAATATTTCTTAGTTGGTATGTAAAGCCTAGTAGCTTCCAAGATAAATTCTTTGAATGCTTCCTATTTTGAATTTGCTGTTGGTAACATCATCAGTTGGACCCACCATATAGAATTTAAATACTGTCTCAGACCACCGTATTTGCCTTTACGAAAGCAAAAACCCTTCCCTTTACCCCTGATGGTAGTTACCTCTTTGAGTAAATCCCACTTCAGCACACTGTGATCACTGCCACCTAGTGGTTCCTTTATCTGCAGATTCTTAATGCATGAAGAATCACTACTGATAATCAGATCAAGAGTATTACTCCCTCTATTTGCCTCCCGAACATGCTGATGTAGAAAACAATCATCCAATAAGTTCACAAAAGCCTTGCTAGTGTGTGAGTGACCAACCCACAAATTCCAGTCAATATCTGGGAAATTAAAATCCCCCATAATAAGACTCTCTGATTTACTGGCCCACTCTATTTCCCTGTACAGTTTTTTATTATACTCATAAGAGTCATTAGGCTTATAACACACTCTTACTGTCAATTTTGATCTCCCAATGCTTATGTCACACCAAACTGACTCGACACTGCACTGCGATGTCGACTGGCTTCCCTTCCTTGGATTTTATGTGTTTCTTAACTAATAGCATAACCCCTTTTCCCTTCCTATCCTGTCTGTCCTTCCTGTACATATTGTACTCCCCAAATTCCAGTTCTGCACTGCTTATGTCTGTGTGACACCATGTCTCTGATATCCCAACAATATATGCCTTTGATGTTTTGACTAGCACTTCAAGCTCATTGAATTTATTAACTATACTCCTAGCATTGTTGTACATGCAAGTATAAATGCACCTGTTTCTACTCTCAGTTACCCTATCACAGCCCATGTATTTACTTGTTCCACTATGACTCCCAGCAGTCCTGGAAATTCCCATTGCCTTGCTTTCCAGGCTACTGCTCAATTGCATTTCAATAGAAGTAGTGCAAGAATCACTTTTACCTCTGCCAGCCGCTACTGTTAATTTATTAGGTATCCCCCCGAAGCTAGTAGTTTTCCAACCCATCTGACTCTGCCTCGATAGCATCAGCAAATATTCTTGCACCCTTCCTTTTTAAGTGTATCCCATCCCTGTAGAAGCAGTCTCTCCTGTTAACAAGTACAGACCAGGCTGAAAAAAATTCTACCCCTTGAACCTTGCACAGTCTTTCCAGGGCCGAATTGATCGACAAGACTCTCATCATATACTCCCTCGTATCGTGTTTGGGGAGAATTGCAGACTTTCAAATTCAACCCTAATTCACGGCTTTTTTTCAACAGTGACCTGTACTTGTTAAGTAATTCCCCCGGTCTCCTTCTCTTAATATCATTAGTGCCAACATGTACAACAATATGATAACTGTTTCTTGCATCCAACTCATATGTGACATTATAGTAGTTTATCAGGTTGTCAAACAAGATTTTTCCTTTATCTCTTTCTGGAGTACATACATAAATTGTTTTGCCTATGTAGCTCTGGAGAATATATACATAAATTTGTTTTAGTATTAATATTAATATGAGCAAATAATGCAAGAAAGCCAACTTATACAGCATCAACAAAAAAATATATATAAAAAATAAAAATTAAAAACACTTCTCTCATCATCCTGCATCCCTTCTAATATTTTGAAGAGTTGGAAGGTGATGAATTGAATTCCTCTTCAAATTTTTAAAATTTATCCTTCTTATTTGCACTGTCTGGGCAAGAGTTAGTTGCCATGAATGTTTATTTCACTTAATTTATTCAAAATCTTAAATACCTCAATCAGACCTCCTCACAAGTGCCTAGATGTTTCCAGATGTTGCAGTTTGATAAGAGTAGACTTATGTTCCCCTTACCAATGTTATTTCTCTTCTCTGCAACTATTCTAACAAATTCACATCCTTCCATTTTAGGAAGGATGTGAATTTGTTGTGAAAATGAGGTTTCTGACACTGTATACAATACTCAAGATGTGGCCTTACTACTTGTTATTCCTGTATAACAGAATAATTACCTCCTTATCTCTGCTGGCAAAATTCATGTATATCATTTACAAAAATCCACGAGCTGTCGAAGCATCTTGTTTGTACTGCTCAGAGCACTTAATAGCTGACTGCACAGTTGTTCTTGTTTTGTTCTCTGCTACTTTGAGTGTGATGCCACACAGTTGGTATGTTATTCTGGAGTTACTGCAATCCATATGTAGTATGCTGTGTTCGTCAATGTTAAACTTCATTTGCTACTTTTCATCCGTTCTGTCTAATTTTTTCTAAATCTTATTGCAGTTGCATACCCTAATTACTGTTGTTAACTACCCTGCCAACATTTTTATCATTAAACTTGGGCAGTAAGCCTCATATGCCTTGATTAATATCATTAATAAATAGTGAAAACAGTAAGGTACCTAGAACTGAACCCTGTGGGATTCCACTAATAAGAAGAGCAGTGCCCATTGATAACCACTATATGTTTTTTTTTCTCTCAACCATTCTTTTATCTATGGCAGTTGCTTGCCCCTAATGCTACATAATTCCAATATGTATAGGGATCTTTCATTCAAGATAGTATCAAAAACTTTCTTAAATCTAAATATAGGATGTGAAAATTAATTTTTGCATCCAGTTTATTTGTTATTCCATAATAGTAATCATTTATATTGCTCAGACAGGATCATTCCCTAACAAATCCATGCTGTGATTACTGTGTAACTGTATTCCAGCATTACTCTTTTAACCAGTGATTCCATTATTTTGCCATTATTTCCCTTATTCTGTCTGTCTTTTCTGTATGCATTGTAATGCATACAGAGAGGACAGACAGGTTGGGGGAGAAACAATTAATGATGTTACCAACAGATTATCAGATTTTAAGGGGGATAAGGAGAATATTATTATTCATGTGGGGACTAATGACATTGAGCACATAAGATCTCACGATTTGTTAGATGAATATAGGACCATGCCGAAGAAGTACCGTGAGTCAGAATGTCTGTGTCTCCAATTCTACTCAGGCACAATAGAAGGGATTATATGCTGAAAGCCTTCTGGATTAACTCAAGGCTTGATGTACTCTGTAAGGCTTTTGGGGGGAATTTTTATCAGCTTGGCCTGCACTTGTAGGTAGAAGGAATCTGTTTTGTAGAGACAGGATACATTTAATCAAAGGTGGTGAAAGAGTTTTTGCCAGTATCATTGAGGATACCTTAAAGGTTCAGGAAAACTGTTAGTTTTTGGAGGGACAAGGGTAATATAGATAAAGGGTGTAACTAATGATATTGGTCAAAGTAATGCTTGCATATGCCTCAAGAGTTCTTGTTTGTTACTGCAACAGATCATATTAGCAAGATGTTCTGAGGGCAGAAGGGTTTCAAATGAGCAGGTCGCCAATGCTAGGGAAGCAAGCTTAAATAACTTTGAGGGGTATGTCAGGGTACAAGAACACTAAGTCTTAATTGTTTATACAGTAATGTCAGAAGTGTCATCAATAAAATGAGTGAAATCGAAATGCTGGTTAGGACAAATAATGCTGACATAAGAGGGCTTATGGAAACATGGTGCCACCTGGAGATAGGGAATGATGAGTTTAGTATGGTATGTACAATGTATTTAGGAAGGATAGGGCAGATAGAAAGGTGGTGCAGTCATACTTCTTATCAAAAGCAGCCTGTGTGCAACGAAAGCTTTCCCAGATTCAAGTGTTTTGTACGCTAGTATAGAATCTGTATGGTGTGAGATAGTTGGAAGCAAAGGTATAATGAGAGTGGGAGTAATCTACAGGCCAGGTGATTGTGAAGATTATGATGAGAGCCTCTACATGCAAATGGAATGGGCAAGTAAGCATGAATATCTTATTATGGGTGATTTTAATTTGTCTCTAATTGATTGGAGCAAATGGGAAGAAAACTCGACATGGGGGACAAAATTTTTAAATCAACTAGATATTTGTTATTTGTATAAACATGTCAGGGAAAGTACTAGGGAAAAGAATATTCTAAACCTGATCATCACCCATGAAACAGATGACATAATAGGGATGACAGTACAGGAACCAGTATCAGAAAGTGATCATGGAGTTCTATGGTGGACAATGAAGAGAGAGGTAGCAATAGTTGAAATAAGAGGAATGGGTTATAATTTCAGGAAAGGAAATTTCAATGGAAGGTGCTACATGGCCTCTATTAACTGGGTAGATAGCTCAAAGAGAGCAAATACAATTGAATTATGGTATACCTTTAAAACATTAAACACAGAAGCCTTGAATGCATATACAGCAATACCTCGCTTAGCATGGCTTCAAACAGCATGGGTTTCACTATAACATGGTTGTCAATTAAGTTTAAGTCTGCGACAAGGCCTTTGGTATCGGGTTCCATAATAGTCATAAAGTTTATTGTTTTATGACTATAACTTTCCATCGCCCCCAAAAGCTCCTGTTTGTTTATATTTTTGTATCTTAACTTATAATAAATTTATTAGTTTTCAGAGGAAACAATAAACTTTATGACCAAGTTTAAGTCGAAAATTTACAGTAATAGCCTAGACACGCATTCCACATATATGCTGTATTGTTGTAGCCTAAGTATGCATACATATATGCAGCAGTGCCAACTCTATTGTCTCACATGCCCATGTGCCAATAGCTCTCCTCAGGCAGTCAGTGGCAACACTGTTGCCACTGACTGCCTGATGAAACAAGATAATAGCTTTTCAAACTTTTTATTTCACAATTTATTTTTTACCCCTTTAAATACGAAACAATGATTCAAAAAAGGAAAAGTAATGAAAGTAGTGGAACTACTAAAAGTAAATGGTTTACATTAGAAAAAAAAACTCGATATTATGAAGTGCCATGAAGATGGTGCATCGTATGCTAAAATTATGCGTGAAAATGGAATGAATGAAGCATCAGTGCGAACAATTATTCGAAAGAAGGATCAGTATAAAGAGCAGGGAATTTCTACAGCATCTTACATGATGAAAGTGATAACTAAGCAAAGAAATTCGCTACTGATTAATATGGAACATCTTTTATTGATATGGATAGAAGATTGTAATCAAAAGAGAATTCCTTTGAGTCAAAATATCATTCACGTGAAAGCCATGAGCCTTTATAACACACTGAAAGAAAAAGAAGAAAATGAAGAAACTAAAGAAATATTTTCAGTCCGTCGTGGTTGGTTTTTTCAATTTAAAAACTGTGTTGGGCTTCACAATGTTTGTATCTCAGGTGAAAGTGCAATGCAAACAAAGATGCTGCTGCAAGATTTCCCAGTGAATTGAAAGACATCATCGAGGAAGGTGGCTACAAGGATAAACAAATTTTCAACGTCGAAACTGGAAAATAAATGCCCTCACGAACTTTTTTTAGCTGAAAATGAAAAGGCCTAACCTGGATTTTAAATTGAAGCCTCTACTTGTGCTCAGAGCAGAAAACCCAAGGGCTCTAAAGGATTGCGTAAAAAGCACATTGCCCATAATTTGCCTTTCCAATAAGAAAGCATAGATTACGAGAGAATTGTTTACAGAATGGTTCACAAATTATTTTTGTCTGACGGTTGAACGTTACTGCAAAGACGAAGGGATGGAGTTCAAAATTTTGTTGCTTTTAGACAATGCACCAGGCTATCCACCTGAAATTTCTGATCTCAATGAAAATATAAAAATATGCTTTCTTCCATCTAACACAACATCTCTCTTACAACCCATGGATCAAGGTGTAACTGCTACATTCAAGGTGTATTAATATGAGGTGAATTTTTTCCCAAGGGATTAGCATTAGCATTAGCATTAGTAGAGGCATTTGATGCAAGAAAGCAAGCTTATGCAGCATCAGCCAAAAAAAAAAAAGAAAGTAACATAAATAAAAAATAACCACTTCCACTTCATCCCTCTGTTCGTTCGAAATACCTGTCCAGCTGAGCCTTAAACTTATTTAGGCTATCAACTTCCACGACAAGGGATGGAAGTCTGTTCCACCCACCAACCACCCGCTGGCTAAAGGCAAATTTCCGCACATCTGTCCTACATCTGTCTTTCCTCAATTTGAATTTATGCCCTCTCAGGTGATTATTCTGAGCAAGAGGAAGAATCCCATCAGCATTGAGCATGCTCAAACCATTCAAGGCTTTGTACACCTCTATCAGATCACCTCGCTGGTGCCTAGTTTCCAGACACTGTAATTCGCAAAACTTAAACCTTTCTTCGTAAGAGCACCCCTTTGTCCCATTCACCAATCTAGTTGCCCTTCTCTGTACTCGTTCCAGCAGCTCTACATCCTTCTTGAAATGAGGCCTCCAGGCCTGTATACAGTACTCTAGGTGTGGCCTGACCATTGCTTTATACAAGGGAATAATCACCTCCTTATCCCTGCTAGAAAAATTCCTATATATCATTGACAATACACCATGAGCTACTCTTGCAGCCCATCTGCACTGCTCAGAGAACTTCATATCTGCCTGCACAACCACCCCCAGGTCCCTTTCATTCTCTACCACTGTCAGTGTAGTACCACAGAGTTGATACGTTGCTCTGGGGTTGCTGTTTCCCATATGTAGTACTTTACATTTGTCAATGTTAAACTTCATTTGCCACCTCGAAGCCCATCTGCTCAACCTTTCCAAATCCTGTTGCAGTAGCATAGTGTCAGTAGTGTCCTTGACAACCCTGCCAACCTTCGTATCGTCTGCAAACTTGGACATTAAGCCTGATATACCATCATCAGTATCATTTATAAATACAGAAAACAATAAAGGACCCAATACTGAACCCTGAGGGACTCCAATAATAACATTAGTCCACGATGAGCAGTGTCCATTGATTACCACTCTCTGTCTTCTCCCCCTCAACCACACCTTTATCCATAGCAGCAATTTGCCTCCAGTGCCACACTGCTCCAATTTGTGCAGCAGTCTTCCATGTGCAACAGTATCAAAAGCCTTTCTAAGATCCAAGTATATAATATCAAAGTTATTCTCTGCATCCAGTTCTTTTGTGCCTGCATCATAGCATCCAATCAAATTGGTCAGGCAAGACTTACCCTTAACAAAACCATGCTGTGTCCTAGCTATAACTGAAGTCTTGTCTAGATGATCCTGCAGTGCTTCCTTAACCAGTGCCTCCATTAACTTACCTGGAACAGAAGTTAAACTAACAGGTCTATAATTACTTGTGTCAGCCTTTGATCCCCCCTTTGTGAATTGGGGACACATTTGCACATCTCCAGTCCGTGGGTACCTCCCCTGAGTCCAAGGAAGCTCTCATAATTATGGCTAAGGGTTTGCTTACTTCCTTTGCTGCCTCCTTTAATATAACTGGATAGATCCCATCCACCCCAGGTGCCTTTCTTGTGTTAATCTTCAACAATTTTTCCTCCACTTTGCTCTCAGTTATTACAAGATTCTCTAGCTTACTGCTAGAGTTGAATACACCTCTGGCATTCCCCTCGCTGAATAACTCCTCATGTGTGAATGTCGATGCAAAATATTCATTTAGTTTGTTAGCTACCAGAGCAGGGTCATCAACAGTTGACCCATCGATCTCAAGTGGACCAATCTGATTCATCCCCTTCCTTCTAGAGTTTACATAAGTAAAGAACTCTTTGCTGTTTTTCTTCGCATCCCTTGCCAAGGATCTCTCGTAATCTGCCTTCGCCTGCCTAACCTCCTTTGTAACTTTGTTACAGATCAACTTGTATCTATCATAGGTGTCTGTGTCTCGTGTTAATTTGTATGTATCCCATGCATTTTTCTTCTCTGCCATATGCCTCATTAGTTCATCTGACATCCATTTAGGCCTAAACCTTGAACAATATTTCTTAGTTGGTATATAAAGCCTAGTAGCTTCCAAGATAAGTTCTTTGAATGCTTCCCATTTTGAATTTGCTGTTGGCAATATCATCAGTTGATCCCACTGTATAGAATTTAAATACTGTCTCAGTCCATTGTAGTCGCCTTTACGAAAGCAATACCCCTTCCCTTTGCCCCTAATGGTAGTTACCTCTTTGAGTAACTCCCACTTCAGCACACTGTGATCACTGCCACCTAGTGGTTCATTTATCTGCAGATTCTTAATGCATGAAGAATCACTACTGATAATCAAATCAAGAGTATTACTCCCTCTAGTTGCCTCCCGAACATGCTGATGTAGAAAACAATCATCCAATAAATCCACAAAAGCCCTGCTAGTGTGTGAGTGACCAGCCCCCAAATTCCAGTCAATATCTGGGAAATTAAAATCTCCCATTATAAGACTCTCTGATTTACTGGCCCACTCTATTTCTCCGAACAGTTTCTTATTATACTCATCAGAGTCATTAGGCCTATAGCACACTCCTACTCTCAATTTTGATCTCCCAATGCTTATGTCACACCAAACTGACTCGACACTGCACTGTCCAGTGATGTTGACTGGCTTCACTTCCTTGGATTTTATGTGTTTTTTAACTAATAGCATAACCCCTCCTCCCTTCCTATCCTGTCTATCCTTTCTGTAGACATTGTATTCCCCAAATTCCAGTTCTGCATTCCTTATATCTGTGTGACACCACGTCTCTGAAATCCCCACAATATCTGCCTTTGATGTTTTGAGCAATACCTCAAATTCATCAAATTTATTTACTAAACTCCTAGCATTGGTGTACACACAAGTATACATGCACCTGTTCTTTTTCTTAGCTACCCTAACACAACCCATGTGTTTACTTGTACCCCAGTGATTCCCAGCAGTCTCTGAAATATCCTGCATCTTATTTTCCAGGCTGCGGCTCATTCCAATAGAAGCAGTGCAAGAATCACTTTCACCTCTGCCAGTGGCTACTGTTAATCTATTAGTCCTTGTATCCCCCCAATCTTTTGTATCCCCCAGTTTTCCGACCCGCCTAACACTGCCTCGATAGCATCAGCAAACATTCTTGCACCCTTTCTATTTAAGTGTATCCCATCCCTGTAGAAGCAGTCTCTCCTGTTAACAAGTACAGACCAGGCTGAAAAAAATTTTACCCCTTGAGCCCTGCACAATCTTTCCAGGGCCGAATTGATTGACAGGGCTCTCATCATATACTCCCTCCTATCGTGTCCTGGCAGAATTGCAGACACTTTCAATTTTAACCCTAATTCACGGCTTTTTTTCATCAGTGACCTGTACTTGTCAAGTAATTCCGCCGGTCTCCTACTCTTAATATCATTAGTGCCAATGTGTACAACTATATCACCTTTTGTGCCCTTAAAAGACGATATCCGCTCTACAACGTCATCAACTTTTGCCCCTGGCAGACATACCCCGGTCCTGTTCCACCTATCCTTTTTACAAAGCATGTTTCCCGTTTCCCTGACACTAGAGTTACCAACAACTACTACTATTGAAGCTTCAACAGGAGTGGGATCATTATCTTTACAAACATTTTGGAAAAATTATAACATCAGGAATGTGATCGAAAATATATCTGCATCTTGGCTAGAAATCTCTGCCAACAACATGCGTTCTGTTTGGCAGCATGTTTTGCCCCATTTGGCAAATGATTTAAGGATTTAAGGAGCTGGATTTAAGCAATAATTTTGAGATTATTTATTTGGATTTCAGCAAAGCATTTGACTTAGTCCCACATGAGCATTACTTTATAAGCTAAAACAGGTTGGAATCACAAGGAAAATTCTTAGATGGACAGCAGGATGGCTTCAGAGCAAGAGGTAGAGGATTGTGATAAATAGTTATTCCTCAGATTGGGTTGATGTAAGAAGTGGGGTTCCCAAGGGGTCATTATTAGGATCACTATTGTTTTTTATTTCATAAATGACATCAATGAAGGGATAGAGAACATGATGTCTAAATTTGCAGATGATGCAAAGATTGGTAGAGTAGTTAATTATCATCGGCAAGCAGAGTTCTTCAGAGTGACTAGATTGACTTCAGGAATGGTCAGATAAGTGGCAGCTTTGCTTTAATCCAGCAAAGTGCAAGGTCTTACACCTGGGAAACAGTAACCCCAAAATAACTTATACACTTGGTGGAGTTGAACTGAAGTCAGTAGTGGAAGAAAGGGACTCGGGAGTTATGTTCTACATTAGACACGAAGTTCTCTGAGCATTGTAGACAGGTTGCAAGGTGTGCTATTGATGATTTATCGAACATTTGCTAGTAGAGATAAGGACATTATAATCCCATTATATAAGATTGTTAGACCACACTTGGAATACTGTGTTCAAGTATGGAGACCACACCTAAAGAAAGAGATTGAGCTTCTTGAAATAGTCCAAAGCAATGACTGAATATGTGGGTGGCTGAGCTTGGAAACTAGGCACTTTAGTGGATCAAGTATCCTATGAGGTGTTTAAGGCTCTGAGAGGCATAAGTAAAACGAATGAGGATGAAATTTTCATGGCTATAAATGATTCTAGAACTAGGGGCCATAAATACGGGAAGAGATGTTTACACCAGATTTGCAGGAAGTTTTATTTTAGCCAGTGAGTTATAAATTACTGGAATAAGTTACCTATATGGGTGGTAGAGGTTGACAGTGTGGGGAAATTCAAAGGTCAGCTGGATAGTTACCTATGAGAGGAGGGAAACGCATAGGTTGTCTATTTCATTTTATTTTATTATTTATTTTTTAAAAAATTTCTTCTTCTTATTATTATTTTTGGCTTGTGCAGCATAAGCCATAGGTTTCCTTGCACTATGTGGCCATTGCAAATACTAATACTAACTCACCTGGTAAGATCGGCAAAAGGGTGTCCATGTGAGGAAAGACTTTGAATTTGTGGGTTGCAAAGCTTGGAAACTGGGCACCTTAGAGGAGACTTGATTGAGGTGTTTAAGGCTCTGAGAGATTGCAAAAGTAAAATGAATGAGGACAAAATTTTCACAGTTATAAATGATTCTAGAACTAGGGGCCATAAATTCAGGTTACGGCAGGAGATGTTTAGACTGGATTGCAGGAAGTGTTATTTTAGCCATTGAGTTATAAATTACTGGAATAAGTTATCTACATGAATGGTAAAGGCTAACAGTTTGGGGAAATTCAAAGGTCAGCTGGATAGTTACCTATGGGAGGAGGGGAAACACATAGGTTGTCTGTTTCCTTTTCTTTTATTTATTTATTAATTATTTATTTTATTTAATTTTTTTATTATTATGATTTTACTCTTTCTTTTATTGTTTTTTAGCTGGTGCATCATGTAGCCATTACTATATTATATTATATTACTATATTATTTTATTATTATTATTATTTATATTATTTATTTATTTATTTGGCTGGTGTAGCATAAGCCATAGGCTTCCTTGCACCATGTAGCCATTGCCAATACTAATCATAATATTCAAATTCTATATCCCTTGTGGTACTATTTCTCCAATAACCCTAGATTGTTCATATTTAATGACCTAACCAGTATACTTCAAATTCATAAACTTTTTTTTTATTATGCTCTTATTATTAGGGTACATGTAATTAGGGTACATGTACAAGGTGACTAAAATTTTTTAAAATTTTAGTCACCTTGACCGAATCCATGTATTTGGTTGTTCCTTGAGGATCCATAGCAGGTCTTGAAATTTGCAACACCTTGCTTTCCATGTTCCTGCATTTTCTAGTAGTAGTAGTAGTAGTAGTAGTGGCACTTGATGCAAGAAAGCAAGTGTAGGAGCTTATGCAGCATCAGCCAAAAAAAAAAAAAAAAAAAATCACACCATACCCTCCAATTGCCTGTCCAGTTCCTCCTTAAATTTATTTAACCTATCAACTTCCACAACGACAGATGGAAGTTTGTTCCAGCAATTAACCACCCGCTGGCTAAAGGCAAATTTCCGCACATCTATTCTACATCTATCCTTTCTTAATTTGAACTTATGTCCCCGTAGGTTCGTATTCTGAACAAGTGGGAGGATCCCATCAGAATTCAGCGTGCTCAACCCATTCAAGGCCTTATAGACCTCGATCAGATCACCGCGCAGGTGCCTAGTCTCCAGCCACTGCAATTTGCAGAACTTAAGCCTCTCTTGGTAAGAGGATCCCTTCATTCCCCTCACCAATCGTGTTGCTCTTCTCTGTACACGCTCAAGCAAATCTACATCCTTCCTAAAATGAGGCCTCCAGACTTGTACGCAGTACTCAAGGCGTGGCCTGACCATTGCCTTATACAGAGGGACAATCACCTCCTTTTCCCTGCTAGCAAAATTCCTATATATCATTGACAAAACCCCATGACCTGCCCTAGCAGCCTGTCTACATTGCTCAGAAAACTTCATATCTGACTGCACAATTACTCCCAGGTCTTTTTCATTTTCTACCACCTTAAGTGTAGTACCACACAGTTGGTACGTTTCATGACTACAGTAGAAGCAGTGCAAGAATTTTTTATAGGTCTTGCAGCTGCCATTAAACTATTACTTGCATGCATACTTGCATGGTGCCTCCGTAGCCAGGTGGGCAGGAGCAGCAGTGCATTGCACATGCTTCTTGATTAGACCAGGGTTCGAGCCCGTGACCACCAAATACAGAGGATGTGGAAAGGTCAGGGAATGACCACCGCATATCCCCGTAGCAATATGACCTTAGTTGCTAATGCTCCTAAAAACCAAATAACAAACAGCATACTTGCATGTACACCAGTGCTAGGAGTATAGTAAATATATTTGATGAATTTGAGGTGCTCGTGAAGATGTCGAAGGTGGAAATTGTTGGGATATCAGAGAAAAAAAAGAATGCAGAATTGAAATTTAGGGAGTACAATGTGTACAGAAAGAATAGATAGAATAGAAAGGGAGGAAGTGTCATGCTGTTAGTTCAGAAATGCATAAAATCTAAGGAAGTGCATCCAGCTGACATGGGTGGACAAGGGTGCAATGTTGAATCAGTTTGGTGTGACATAAGCATTGGGAAAGCAAAATTGAGAGTAGGAGTGTGTTATAGGTCTAATGACTCAGATGAGTACAATGAACAACTATACAGAGAAATGGAGTGGGCCAGTAAATCAGATTGTCTTATAATGGGAGATTTTAACTTCTGAGATATTGACTGGCACTTGTGGGTTGTTCACTTGCACACCAGCAAGGCTTTTGTGAATTTATTGGATGATTGTTTTCTACAGCAGCATGTTCAACAGGCAAGTAGAGGGAGTAATACTCTTGATCTGATTATCAGCAGTGATTCTTCATGCATTAAGAATCTGCAGATAAAGGAACCATTAGGTGGCAGTGACCACAGTGTGCTGATGTGGGATTTACTTAACGATGCAACTACCATCAGGGGTAAAGGGTAGCATTTTTGCTTTCATAAAGATGACTACAGTGGCCTCAGACAGTTTTTAAATTCTGTAAAAACTGATGATGTTACCAACAGCAAATTCTGAATGGAAGCATTCAAGGAAGTAATCTTGGAAGCTTCTAGGTTTTTTGTCCCAACTAAGAAATACTGTTCAAGGTTTACTCCTAAATGGATAGCAGATGAACTAATAAGATTCATGGCAGAGAAGTAAAATGCATAGGATGCATATAAATTATCAGGTGATACAGAAGACTATCATAGATATAAGCTAGTCTGTAATCAAGTCACAAGTGAAGTAATCAAGTCATAATTGTGCAGTATGATATGAAGTTTTTTGAGTAGTGTAGAGAGGCTGTCAGAGCAGGTCATGGTATTCTCAATGGTATACAGGAATTTTGCTAGCAGGGATAAGGAGGTGATTGTCCCCTTGTATAAGGCAATGGTCAGGCCACACCTTGAGAACTGCATACAAGTCTGGAGGCCTCATTTTTGGAAGGATATAAATCTGCTGTAACTAGTACAGAGAAGGGCAACGAGAGTGGTGAGTGGAACAAAGGATTGCTCTTATCAAGAAAGACTTCTGCAAAGATTTCTGAAAGTTCTGCAAATTGCAGCGTCTGGAGAATAGGCAGCTGCGAGGTGATCTAATTGAGGTGTATAAGGCGTTGAATGGTTTGAGCAAGCCCAATGCTAATGGGATTCTTCCTCCTGCTCAGATTACTCATCTGAGGGGACATAAATTCAAATTTAGGAAAGACAGTTGTAGAATTGATATGTGGAAATTTGCCTTTAGCCAGCGGATGGTTGATAGTTGGAACAACTTCCATCTGTCGTAGTGGAGGTCAGAAACTTAAATAAGTTCAAGGCAGAACTAGAAAAGCATTTGGAGTGAATAGATGGGTGAAATGGGAAGGGTGTTTTTTTTTTTGACTGATGCTATATGAGCTTTCTTGCATCATATTCTCTACTAATTCTAATGCTATTAGTCTGTGCAGACCCAATTTTCTGACCCATCTAACAAAATTCATTAGTATTAGCCAATATTTTTGCATCTCTTCTATTTAAATGTATCCCATCTCTGTAAATACAGTTTCTCCTGTTAACAAGCACAGGCCATTCTGAAAAAAAATTTACCCTACAAGCCTTGCACAGTCTCTCTCTAGGGCCAAATTGATTAACAATGCTCTCGGCATGTAATCCCTCCTATCGTGCATGGGCAGAATTGCAGACACTTTCAAATATATTCCTAACACTCAACTTTTCTCAACATTGACCTGTACACTACAACACTGAGTAAATCCTCAGATCTCCTACTTTTAATATCAATAGTTACCTACATGTACAATAATATTACAATTTGTGCCCTTAAAAGATGCTAACTGCTCTACAACAACATCAACTTTTGTTTCAGGCTACTCAGTCCTATTCTATTTATCCTTTTTACAAAGCGTGTTTCCCATTTCCTTGACAATTGAGTTTTTGCCGACAATAGCTACCTTCTGTGGGACCAGCGAACTCTATCATGGGGGATGTTGTTATGCCTTTTGTTGACTGAGTGTGTAGTCTCCATTGTTGTGCAGGGCAGCTCAGTCCTTGAAGGGTGCCTCATTTTAATTTCTTCAAGGGTACCACCCATCATGTTCCTCAGCTCTCCATGTACAAGTCCTGCAGGACCATACCTAGTGTGCCGGAGGCAACCACCCAAATGTGAACCAACATAAGTAGGGGTCGAAGTTTGGCATCCACACTACACAGAGGAATTCTGCCCCTAATGAAAGACTAATAGTGAATGAAACCATTGTGTTTTAGCAAACTCGTATGGAACATCATGCAGCTTTACACATAGTACTTTGTAAACTGCATGATGTTTCTTACACATGTAAGTACAGTTTTGTTGCCTTGCAACACTGCCACTGAAATGCCTTATACTGTTGATATGCCAGAGGATGGTGCACTGTAGTGGCTCAATCTAGGTAAAAAAATGCTAATACTTGCAAGTGAATACCCATGATTTCGAACGTCTCTCTCTGTTTACAAATGCAACTATCCCAAAGCTGTGTAGTGTTTAATGTGAGTGCCTTATATCAACCTAATCTTTTACGAAAAATCATAAATTGTAAATCATTATGACCAGAAACACTGAGTAGTCTATTGCTATATCAGCAAGTTGCCAGTCTTGTTTAGGAATAGCAGCAGACAGTACTGTGACCTTCTGACAAATTTCCTGATACATAGTACTTGTATCAGGAAATTGGTAAAACTGGTAAGGCACTGGAGTTAAATCTCCACCTGCACAATCATCTGTGGTGCAGAGCTCAGGAAAATGGCCAGTATGATAACTAAATCTATCCATTCTCAGCTGAATTTGCCCATTTTCCTAAAAATAGCTGAAAAATTAGCAGTGCTGGGTAATGGGCTGTCTAGATTTGGAAGATTCAACTGTATTTGGATCATTGGTGGTAATGATCAGATTAGATCAAGAATACTCCTGCACCTTGTATACTCTCTCTCTCTCTCTCTCTCTCTCTCATTGATACTGATAGCATGCATTTTATTTCTTCAGTTGATTCAGAAAATTTACCCCACAGTTTGAGATACCAGTCCATGATTTCTAATCAATGAGTGATAAGTTGAAATCTCCCATAACAGAGTACTCAATGACTTACCCAATCAAGTTGCATTTGGAGACTCCTATCATACTTATCACTATTGTGTGGTTTGCACATTCCAGTGAAGTCCAACTCTCAGCTTTCCATTGCCTCTAACTGTATCACATCATATGTATACTCTATGGCCTCTTGAAAGTAGCATTATTATTATATTAGTAGTGACAAAACAATGCAAGGAAGTAAGTTCATACAGCACAGCCAAAAAAAAAAAAAAAAAACCAAAAAAACCCTTCCATTATTGCCTGTTCTTTCACTCTATTAATTTGTGTAATCCAGGTGTTCTCAAATTTTTATTACCTTACACCCCTTAAAATATTTTAGATATTTTACATACTCCTCTTAAAATATTTCAGAAATGTCATGTGTCACCCTTTCCAAACCAAGTGCAAATAAAAAGATTTGACAGTACTTTAATACATTTAATACCTCAAGCATTGAAATAAAATTGATGAAGTGAATGGAATAAATTAATGAAATGAAAGTGATGAAAACAATGAAATAAGATTTAAATAAAACAGCATGCCCTCCCCAAAAAGAAAGGGTGTCAAATGGGGTACACCCCACACTTTGGAAACCTCTGGTCTAATTGTTCCTTAAATTTATTCAAACTACTTGCTTCCACAACACCAGATGGATGCTTGTTCCAACAATTACTCTCTGACTTGAAAGAAAATTTTCACACATCTGTCCTGTATCCATCATTTGTCAGTTTATATCCTCTGATATATATTGTCTGTGAAAGAGTAAGGTGCCTTCACCATTTAGCATACACAATTCATTTAAAGCCTTGAACACCTTAATCAGGTCTCCTTGTATTGCAGGCAACTAGTTTCCAGATAAGACTGCAGAGCTGAAGTCTTTCATGGTAAGAGTACCCTTTTGTGTCCCTAACCAATCTTGTTGCTCTTCTCTGTATCCATCCCAATAGATCCACATCCTTCCTAAAATGGGGTTTCCAGACTTGCATGCAGTGCTCGAGATGCTGCCTAACATTGCCTAATATATTACTAGTTAATCATTTCCTTGTTCTTGTTGTAAAAATTCCTCTATATCATTGACAGAATTTGCATGAGTTCTGTTGTCTTCACTGCTCACAGAACTTCGTGTCTGGCTACACAGTTACCCCCCCCCCCAGACCTTTTTCGTTCTCAACTGCATTATATGTGGTACCACTCGGTTGGCAGGTTATTCTAAGATTACTGCTACCCACATGTATACTGGTGTGTAAAATTTAAGGACCAGTCAGGTTTTCACCTGTAGCTTCTCATAGGAGTGGCCTGGATATGAGAAAAGCATACCAAAGGAATCTCGTGGGTACAGAAATTATGAAGGAAACAACATCTACACAACGACGGAAACAAAACAGTACAGAGGGACTTTATTCAAAAATGGCAACATAGCACTGGCTGCCATGATACAGATGCATCACTGCCAAAGATGGAACAAAGGGAAGAGGTGGTCCTCAGTAGGAAATATGGCCACTCCTAATGTCCATATTTAGAACAATGTTGTTGATAAGTTCTTGTGGTAACATCGTCCATTCCTCTGTCAGCACCATCTTCAGCTGGTGAACATTTTCTGGTGGGTGTGGACGTGCCGCAAGGCATCTCTTCAGAGCTTTCCATATGTGTTTGATAGAATTTAGATTAGCTGAATGGATAGGCCAATCCATACGAACAATGTCTTCACTTTCCAAAAGCACATCAACAGCTGCAGTGCGATGGGGTGTGCCGTTATCATCCATAAACACGAACTCGGGGCCAATGGCACCTCGGGACAGACGCACGTGGCGAAGGATTACCTCAGTACAGTAGCGTGCACCAGTTACAGTACCGCCTTCCAGTATCTGGAGTTGTGTACCTCCATCCAAGATAACGCCTCCCCAGACGAGAACACCTCAACCGCCATATCGATCCCTTTCAGTGATGTTTGCGGGGTGATGCCGTATGCCAACCTCTCGCCAGATTAGCTGATGTCCAGAATCGCTGCTGAGACTGAATCTACTCTCATCAGTAAAGAGTACCTTAAGTAAAGATTTTTTGGTTGTAACCTTTAGAAATAGTGTTGGTCCTTAAGTTTTGCACACCAGTGTAGTACCTTGCATTTGTCAATGTTAAACCGTAATTGCCACCTCTCAGGATAGATGTGCAGAAATTTATTTTTAGCCAGTGGGTAGTTGATCATTGCAATAAAGTTTCACACTGTTTCGCGGAAATTGTTGGTTTCAATAAATTTAAGGAGGATAAATTATTAGGGAACCAGACAGGTAATGTGGGAATTTTTTTTATTTTTTTGGCTGATGCTCTTCATCATTTGCTAATGCAGTGCAACCTTGATGTAATGCGGGTATCAGCCGACAAATTTAATACCCATGTTTTTAATACCCAAATTTTTTTGGCTATAATATGCTTCACTTACAAGTGAAACGTATTATAGCCAAAAAAATTTTGCCATTTTGCCCCCAGTTTTTTTTCAATATAAATACACTTTACTTAGCAAATAAATACTTTATTTACTAATGTTTTATGAGTATACACAGAGTATATACTGTATATACATATGAGTATACTGTTATAGACTTACATTTTATGCATCCATTCTGAAATAGTCATGTAATTTAGTTTGCTGGAACTGAGGATATCATTTTCCTCAGCAATAAATGAAGATGTTCACTATCACTCTGACATTCTAACCATGCCATCACCTCATTAATGTTTTCAAGCGCTGTGTTAATTTCTAGTGCTGCTTCATTACACGAGTTTTCCACGTTATCTTCTGAGTCAAGCGTTATCTCCATATCACTGGCCCTTCTGTTTGTTTATTGTCTTCCTACTGTTTGCAGGGGCTGCAATTTCTTCCTTGCTTGTTAATGTGCAGTTGGAGCTTCTGCATCCACCACAATCTAAACAGCCAGGTCATTTGCTCCAAGACTGCCATCAAGTACATTTCAAGTAGCCTTTGCTTCTGGTTCTGAAAACGCTGCTAATTCAAAGTTATTATTAATGATCTTGTCTTTTCCTATATGTTTTTGCCAGCAGTTTTCAATTGCTGTTCAGCTTACTTTCTCCCATGCTAATCCAATATTATATGTGACATCTTTCAGTGTTAATGTTTTCAGAAATTCTAGAACTTCAATTTCTGAGTTCACAATACCAGCAAGTAACTCAGCACAATAGTAGGCTTTGAAGACTTGAATAATGCCCTGATCCATGGGCTGAATTAATGTAGTTGTGTTCCGGCAGAAACATGACTCTGATCTTGCCATCTTTTGATTTCAGGACATCAATTGAAGGATGATCTGGGTGGTGATCCAACAGTAACTGATCCTTTTCTTCAAGTATTTTTAAAGCAAATAGCATCTCACCAATGGTTCAAACTCACTTTAAAACCATGAAGTAAAAATATCGCTTGTCATCCAAGCATTGGAGCTATTTTTTTATAAATCACAGGTGGAGATTTTGTGTTGATCTGTTTAAAACACTGGGGAGACTTTGATTTTTACTAATGCACAATGGCTTTAGCTTGTGATTTCCTGTTTTGTTTGTGTACAGTAATACTCCCCTTGTTAGTTTTCATACCTGTTTTGTTGGGTGACTTTTTTAATAACCAGTGACTAGTCAGGGAGAAGTTTATAGTACAGCACTGTTTCATCACAGTTGTACAACTGTTCTTCTGTGAATTCACCATCTTGGATCACATTATGCAGAAATTCAGGAAACCTTCTGCTACTGTAATATCACCAAATGCAGATTCACCTATAAGACTAACCTGGAATATCCCACAACAAGCCTTCCATCTCCAAAGCCACCTTTCAGAAGCTTTAAATATGTCCTCACCTCTACCAATGAAATTTAAGTGCCTGTGCTTTCAAAATTACTCCATTTATCAGTACTATTTTTCACTGTGCTTCTGTAAAAAACAGTTTTTTTTACATATTGGTTCACATCACTGTTTTCACAAAGTCTAGTTTTCTTTGGAGGCCGACTTCATCTTCTATGGAGGTTGCAAATGAACACAATTTTTCTTCCTCTTTCATCCAACTGTGGATCGTTCCATTTGGAATTCCACACTTGCAAAATATACTGCATCTTGTTTCACCACTCTTAACTCTTTCGATAATGTTTAACTTTTGTTCAACTGTATAATTTTTTCTTTTGGTGGCCATTACTTCAGTCCTACTGATTTACTAATTTTGCGGTATATTTATGCCTGATGCCCTGGAATTTATCATGGTGTGAGAAAACTAAACCAAATCAAACTGTCCGACCTGTTATAGTGGCAAAGTGAAGTCACACGATTTCTCCATAAATTACTTGTGAGTTCATGTATATTTTTGTCTAGTTTAGCCCACTATCAGTTTTGCTATCCTAAGTGTAACTTCTAGTCAAAGAAAGGATTCCATGTGCTGTTGTTTACAAAAATTTACTTTGTAACTAATGTAATGCACTTGATAAATGGTAACCATATTCCCCTCCAGAGGTAGCTGTTTGTAATTAGTGTTCCACTTTTATACTCTTTTATTGCATCTCTAACTGAGGGGAGAAACTAGGTGTCTACAGTAATTAGTCTCTGACGAGGCCTGTTTTTTACCAAAATTACTCTGCAATTGAATACCGAATATATCAAAGCGAATATACAGCCAATTTTTAAGCTAATTTCCCCTCTTGGAAATATGGTAGTAGGATGTACAATAGATATGAGTATATGCAGTATTCACTTTTTCCGGTTTCCAGTATAAAGTTGCTAGTTCTTTGAATACACTACTTTTTTTTTTTTTTTAATAGTTTGATGATAATTTAAACATGATTGTACTTGTGATATGAAAAGGTAGGTTATGTCGAGGTTGCACTGTACTAATACTAATTTTTCTAGATCTCACTGAAGTAGCATACCTTGATTCCCATCGACAACCATTGCCTCTCTGCAACAAAAACAACTGCTATCCACTTTTGCAAAAAATATCAGCTCCATCCAGATTCTGAGCTAAGGTTTGGAAACTCAACCAATAGCACTTAGCAAAAATATCCAGTTTTTGGGCCTAGTACTTGACACTAAACTTAACTTTCAGGCCCATATAATGCAAATGTGAATTCAGTGCATGAAAAAGATGAATATCCTCAAAATTATCTCATCCATGACACGGGGAGCTGATTGCCTCACACTTCTACACCTATATCGAACCTTGATAAGATCTGTCTAGACTATGGAGCTCCAGTTTATGATTAAGCACATAAGACAGCATTGGCTTGGCTCATTCCAGTGCAATATAGTGCTGTCAGGATTGCTTTAGAAGCCTTTCAGACATCCCCAGTGCAAAGTCTGTATATAGATGCCAATGAACCTCCACTACATCTTAGGAGAAAAGTATTGCTTCTTAGTTATTCAGCCAAATTACATAGCTCCCTTCTCACCCCATCTGGACATATCTCTTTGAACCTCAATGGAAAAACTTATATAGAAATAAACCCAATGAAAACAAACCTGTTGGCATCCGGCTACAAGAGCTAATGCAATGCTGGAACATCTATCTTGGAAATATATCTCAAGCTGCAGATGCAGTGCATGGGCAATGTATATACCTCTTTGCGACAACTCCTTTCTTCAGTGGGGAAAATACTCCTTATCAAATCAAAATCTGAGACAGTTGCATGAGGCTCATGCCTTGGCCAATGCTCACAGTCTTCATGTATATACGGACGGTTCAAAAACTGATATATCCATAGGAGCTGCAGTGATCCTTCCTACATCCTCTGTCATTGTCCAGTTACCAAGTGAACAGTGTTTTTACAGCTGAGCTCTATGCAGTCAAAATGGATTTGAATCTCCTTAATAATCTTTTAAATACCCAGGTCATAATATATACAGACTCTTTAAGCACAGTGAGTGCCTTACAAAATAAATCTCAAAATTCCCATCCACTTCTCACACAAATCAGGTCACAGTTAATGTAACCTTGATGAAAACAAGTTGACTCTCAAATTTTGCTGAATACCCAGCCACGTCGGGATCCCAGGAAACCAGCATGCAGACAAAGCAGCAAAGCAACCTGCTTGCTTTGATTCCATCCCAGTTCTTTATTCTGATTTCAAACCAATCATACAATGGATATGTACTGAGACGTGGTCTGAAATGTGGCATACAGGAAACAAGCTTCTTGAGATAAAACAGAATCCACAGCTGTGGAGATCCAGTTTCAGATTAAACAGGCATGAAGAGGTTGTGCTTGCAAAAGCACGAATTGGCCATACACATCTAACACACCTCTTTTTACTGCTAGGAGCAGATCCCCCACTTTGCTTACATTGTAGCTCCCTACTTATCATTAAGCATATTCTAATTGAGTGTGCAAATTACCATTCAGCAAGAATTGCATGTTTCAGATCACAGCTTAACTTGCAAAAACCTGTGCAACTAACCCATATACTTTGAGATGATAGCAATTTCTCAGAACTTTTTACTTATCTGAAAATGATCAGCATTTATAGTCACTTCTAGACAAAAGTAATAGGCACAATTTGGCCATAGTATCCCTTTTATCATTAAACCCCATTCCAACAACAACAACCATCAATAACCACCTTGCCAAACTTTGTATCCTTTGCTAAACTAGCCTATTAAGACTTGATATGCCTTCATCAGTATTATTATTATTGATATTAACAATACTAATACTAATAAATATTGAAAATAATAAGAGAGCCTAGAAATGAACCCTGAGGGATTCCACTGATGACATTAGTCCAAGGAGAGCAGTGCCCATCAATAACCACTCTGTCTTCTGCCCCAACATTGTACCTGGACCTCAATCATTCCTTTATCCATTGCAGTAACTTGCCTCTAATTCTGCAATTTTTACAGCAATCTTTCATGAAGAACAGTATCAAAAGCTTATTTGAAATCTAAGTACAGTCGAACTTTGTTATAACGAGCATCAAGGGACCAACAAAATTTCCTCATTATAACCGTTACTCACGATATCAGTGATAGCGGAGATGGGGAAACCCTTGTGGCTGGGCGCCTCCGTAGCCAGGTGGGCAGGAGCAGCAGTGCGTAGCACACACTTCTTGATCAGACCGGGGTTCAAGTCTGTGACCACCAAATACGGAAGGTGCAGAAAGGTCAGGAAATGACCACCGCATATCTCTGGAGCAATATGGCCTTAGTTGCTAATGCTCCTAAAAATCAAATAACAACAACAACCCTGTGGCTGTTAAACAATGAACAGTTTATATCAGTGATGAGTTAAATCTACTTCCTATTTTTTTAAATTCTTAATAACTTGATAAAAAGATATATTCAAAAAACAAAAGAAATATTAGAGAGAAAAAATAATATAAGTATATACCTACTATTAGAAGATGAAATGCAGAAGGCATAAGGTGGGAAGGAGCAGCAGTGCATAGCACACGCTTCTTGATTAGACCAGGGTTCGAGCCTGTCACTACCAAACACGGAGGATGCGGAAAGGTCAGGGAATGATCACCGCATATCCCGGAGCAATATGGCCTTAGTTGCTAATGCTCCTAAAAACCAAATAACAAACAAACAAACAAACATCTTATGGATTTTGGTAATTAACTATATAATATCGGTGTAGATGCACCATAACCCATAAATTTGAACTACGTATGTAGTGTGAACAGCATTGTTTTAATTGTATCTCATATTGTAGGTGCCTTCACAACGAGATAGCTGGTATTGCACTACTTCAAATAAATAACGCTTCTCTAGTAGAGAAGACTACTGTTATTTATTTTCAGTAGATACCACCACTCAGACAATCGTGATCACGATGAAGCCAAATAACTTCGAAACGATCATCTGAGTGGTGGTATGCCCTGAAAATAAATAACAGTAGTCTTCTCTACTAGAGAAGCATTATTTATTCGAAGTAGTGCAATACCTGCTATCTCGTTGTGAAGGCACCCGCAATATGAGATACAATTAAAACGATGGCTTTCACACTACATACGTAGTTCAAATTTATGGGTAAACTATGGTGCATCTACACCGATATTATGTAATATATACAGTCAATCCTCGTATAACACGTGTTTACTCTACACAAATTTGATCATTCACGATTTATAAATAGGGGAACAATGTCGTCTATAACACAAATGTAATTTGCTTATGCACGATTCGCCTTTGTGTTTACAAGAAATGGTAGTCAAACATGGCGTAATCATCCCAACCGAACACAACACAGTAGGAATGAAGAGAAGATTCTGAAAATTTATTTGTTTTTATGAGTTCGTGGAAGGGGAACCATATTTCCCATAATAACGTAAAGACCTACAGAAACTCCACTAGCAGGAACCCCCCCAGTAAACCAGAAACTTCAAATTGTTTTTATTATTTTATGGTAGTGATCTCCAGAAATGTGCTTTAGTAAAACGTAAGCATGTAATATGTGAGAATAGTGTGTTTCTGCTCTTTACTGCATTGTTTATTCAGTTTCTACACAGGCGCCACATCGTTTATTCAGTTGCTACTTGTTCGCTGTGTGTTTATGTATATCAAGCTTGCCTCCTCATTTTTGTTCTTTTTATACTTGTGCTCTATTCTCAAAAAAATTAGTAAAATACTTGAAAAAAGTGTGAAAAGGAAGCGTTCTGGTGAACATACTTCAGAGAGAAAAAGAAAAGCAATATCGATAGAAGAAAAATATGAAATTGTGAAAAGCTTTGAGCGGAATGAAAGAATATGCAATATTGTGCTTGCTACAGGCCTAAACGAGGGAATGCTGAGAACAATTAGAAAGAATGCAGAAAAAATAAAAGCAACTTTAATAGCAGGAACAACACAAAGTGTAACAAAATCAATTAGATCAAGACACAAAGAATTGGAAGAGATGGAACGTCTTTTATCCGTTTGGATAGAAGATCAAACAAAGAAGAGATCAGAAACAAGTTTGCTTACGATAAAAGCAAAGGCATTGGCAATATTTGAAGACCTCAGAAATAAAGCTGAAAACCCTCAAGAAGTGCCTCCCTTTACTGCCAGTAGTGGCTGGTTCAATAATTTCAGGAAACATCATGCTTTCCATAATGTGAACTTATCAGGTGAAGCTGCGAGTGCAGATGAAGCAGCAGCAAAGGCATTTCCGCTGATACTGAAAAACCTAAAAACCTACACTGGACCAAATTTTCAACTTTGATGAAACCGGACTGTATTGCACATATATCTCAAGAGAGGAAGCACGTGCTCCAGGCTTCAAGACTGCTAAGGATAGACTGACCATTATGTTAGGAGCAAATGCAAGTGGCGTCCTTGAAACTGAAGCCTGTTGTTGTTTATCATGCAGCCAATCCACGAGTGTTAAAAGGGATCGTGAGGACTACCCTGGTGTTTACTTTAGAAACAGCAGAAGAGGGTGAATGACAGGGCAGATCTTCACTGACCTTCTACTACATGTGTTTCGAAGCTACTGCAAAAAGAAAAATTTGGATTTTAAGATTTTAATTATTTTGGACAATGCACCAAGTCACCCTCTAATCCTTGCTGAACTGTCACAAAACATTAAAATCCTGTTTTTATCACCGAACACAACATCTCTTATCCAGCCACTTGACCAAGGAGTAATTGCTGCTTTTAAGCACTATTACACAAGACGCACATTTAAGATGCTGATAGCAGAAACAGAGGGTGAAAACATTGCTGTTGATGGGGTTTTAAGTGAAATGGCTACTTAGGTCATATTGCATTTATAAAAGTGGTGCATACTGCCTGCGTTTGTTGATTTAGAAGCAGTTAAAAACGGCTATACAATCCTATTTGTTTTAGGAAGGAGAAGAATTCTGTGAGATTTGATTTTTCGCCTATGATATGGCTAAGTGACAAAGGTTCCTATAAATTTGACAGAGAACTGAATGACACTAGTCGAGATTATTATATAGAGTACATTCCAGAAGTATGTGTTTGACTGTGAGTGGTGTATGAAAATGGTTACACTGAGGAGGGTCATTCCCTGACAAAAGGAACAGGTGAGTTAAATGAGTATAGCCGATTCTGGCTCTGGCTAGAATTACTTCTTCTTGTCTGTTTGCAATGAGGCTAGAATCCCACAATTTTGGTAAAGGTTTTATTTGAAGTAGTTTATTATGAAATTGTGCTTGCCACTGAAGAGTTCATTGACTTTTACATATACTTTGTTTATACATTTTATAATCTGTGAATGGTACTAGGGAATTCGTTGGGGCTGAGCTGGATGGATTTTTTGCAGCATTATCTGCAATTTCATTTCCTGGTATTCCAGTTTGTCCTGGGCCTTTTGCTGATGCTCTCTGAGACGTGTCAACTGTGTTCTGTTGAGCTTTAATAACGGGTGAGTAGGTGGGGAATTGTTTTGCAATGCTAATACGGAATCTTGTGAGTCTGTGTATATTATGCTCTTTTGAATTGACATATGGAAAATATTTTCTAATGCAAGCTTTATGGCATATAATTCAGTCATGTAGCTACTACACTCTGTTGGAAGAGATAGAGAAATGGTAGTATCAGGGAGTACCACTGCTGCACCCGATCCACTCTCAGACTTCGATCCATCTGTATATATTTTAGTGAAGTCCGGATAATGTTGAGTATGCTCAATGTGTGTAGCTGTTGAATGGTAAAGTCTGATAGAGAGTGTTTCCCCCCACTGGTGAAAATAATTGTCACAAGATGGCATGATGACAGACCATGGGGGGTCGGGATCTATAGGATCTTGCAAGATTTTATTGAAGTGTATATCTCAATCTTCTGCTAGATGCTTTAGCCTAATACCAGCAGGCCGAACTGTCTGTGGTTTGTTTCTGTAGAAGGTCATATACTGTGGATCATAAAGTATTGACCATTTAGGATGGGTCACCTGGCTTTGGATCTTGGTTGCATAGTTCAACAGCAACATCTTTCTCCTGATATTTAGAGGAGGTTCATGGGCTTCAACATACAAACTTTGCACTGGAGATGTTCTGAACCCACCTAGTCCTGTTCTAAGAGCTGAATGTTGAATAGGGTTGTGGCAAGATAAAACACTCTCCCTAGCAGAATCGAAAACAGCACGCCATTGTCCAGGCATGATCTAATTATGGTTCTGTATAAGTGAAGCAGGCTGTAACGATCTGCTCTCCATGCTGTAACTGATAAGACCTGATAAGGCTCTATGTTCAGTTTTTTTTGACAAGTAGTCCGGAGATATTCAATGTGCTTTGGGAAGTTTAACTTACTGTCGGAAAATAATCCTAGTAGACGAATACTATTAGCTATGGGAAGAGGATGGTTATTCAAGTGGAGCTCGGGTTCAGGATGCATATTGCATCTGGTACAGAAGTGAATCGCAGTAGATTTCTGATTGGATAGTCTATAACCATTTTGTGTCATCCATGTCAGGATGCAATTGCTTGATATTTGCAGTTGGCGTTCAACATAATGCATGTTTTGAGAATGACAGGAAATTGAGAGATGGTCTGCGAAAAGGTACGAATCCACAGTTTTCGGAATGAGTTCAATTATGTGGTTCATTCTCATTGCAAACAAAGTGGCACTGAGAACAGACTCTTGTGGAATTCCTTCTTCTTGGGTAAAGATCTTAGAGAGGACCCCGGTAACGAACTTGAAAGGATCTTTGTTGTAGAAAATTTTGGATAAAGTATGGTAAATTACTTCTCGGGCCAAGAGAATATAGATCTTTTAAGATGCCGAAATGCCATGTAGTGTCAAAGGCTTTCTCATCTTCAAGACAGACCATGACGAGATGTTCCTTCTTGATGAAAGCATTTCTAATGTTTGTCTCGGTTTTGATCATGAGATCCAATGAAGATCGGTTTTTCCGGAATCCAAATTGGTTGTTAATCAAGTTTTGGGACTCAAGGAACCAAGTGAGATGGCGATTTAACATTTTCTCGAGGGTTTTGCTGAGACAGCTGGTAAGGGATATCGGCCTGTAATTTTGCGGAACAGAATGATCTTTACCGGGTTTTGCAATTGCTAGTACATAAGATGGTGCCAGGAACTTGGGAAGGTATGTTCGGGAAAAAATTCGATTGAAAAATATGAGCAGCAAGGAGAGTGATCTTTGATCCAAATTTTGGAGCATTACATAATATATCCCATCAGGACCAGGAGCACTGTTTCTTGAGTTGGTAAGGGATTGCTGCAGCTCAAGCATGGTAAATGGTTTATTATAAGGTAAAGCAGAATTGTCAGTGAAATTTAGTCTGGATTTCTCTGTAACTGTTTTTAAGTTTTTGAAATGTGTAATCATAGGCGATAGAAGAGGACAACTGAGAAAATACGATCCCCAGTGAATTTGATATTTCTATAGGAGTAGAAAGCTCCTGCCCATTCCAGTTCAGTAGTGGGGTGGATAAAGGAGGAAATTTACTGTTTAAAAGAAAAAATTTTCTTTTTTTTGTTTTACGTCTAATATAACGAGCTTTTGCTCTTTTGCTTCATTCCACTAGTAATTTATTTTTCGTCTATTTCTTACGTAGTATTGAGAAATGGCAGCAGCTGCAGCTGTCAGAATTTGATTTGTGATGTGCTCAGTAACTCTGTTGTTGGAATAGGACTGAATGATATAGTTGTCAAATGATATGGGCATTCTGTATTTTGTCCAGTCAGCCTTTGAAAATTTCCATTTAATTGGATTTTCTGTTGGGAAGGAACAGGATGTTTGAATTTTGCAGATTATTGGATAATGGTCGCTGCTATAAGGATCACTCAGAGTTACCCAATCTGTATTTGGAAAGAGGATTGGGGAACAAATGGAAAAGTCTATTGCAGATGTTGAACCTGTAGGGAGATGGATATACATAGGAGAGCCAGTATTTAGTAAGGTTAAATTCTGTCTGTCGATCAACATTTCAATAAGCTTCCCTCGTCTGTCTGAGATAGGGGAACCCCATAGTGGATGGTGGGCATTCAAGTCTCCTAGTAAGAAATGGAGATGGTAACTGAAAACAAGATCTTCGATTTGCTGAATGGTATATTCATGATTTGTCAGAAGATAGATTGAAACCATTGTCAGAGTAATACCATTTACGACACAAGTGGCCACGGCTTCTAAGGCAGTTTGTAAAGGGATACATCTGGAGGGGGTGCTTGAATCCATGAGTATTGCTACTCCTCTGTGAGCACTGTTAGTGCCAGCTCTGTCTTGTCTGAACATAGTATAATTTTTGATTGCAATTGAGATCTGAGGTGTCAAATTCGTTTCCTGCAAGCACATTGCAAGAGATCTATATTGGTGAATTAATTCATGGATATCATCGATGTCACTGCGAAGGCCTCTACAGTTCCATTGGATAATATGTTCCATTATTTGGATTTGTAAGAGGGAGATGAATCTGGCTGCTTTTTATAAGTGGGTTATTTGTTACGATCTAGTTGAAATTTTTCTTTTCGGGGAAAGTTGGGGCGTGCTGAATCATTGTTATCTTCCATTTCACCATCTGCATGTAATTTGAGATGATCTTGAGTGATCATATCATCAGTATCCATCCTTGTTGAGGGTGGTTGATTAACCTCAACAGGATCTGATTTTTGCAGTTTTTCTGTTACTTTACTGTGGGTTATGTTTTGGGTTGGAATTGCGAGAGGTGTATTGATACTTTGATCTTCTGTCTTTGGCTTTGATGTAAGCTGGGTCGATAGAACTGATCGAGCCCAGTCTGCGATCAATTTATCTGGAGAGAGTGACACTTCTGTCTGACATGCTCCTGATTGGTGAGAGAGGATAGCCGAGGCATAAGAGCTTTTTGGCATGATTAATTTAATTTGTTTTCTAGCTTCTTGAAATTTTTGAATTTTCTTCCCTACCTTCCAGAGATCACATTCTTTAGAGTATGCTGGTTGCCCCTGCAATTAGGGCACTGCAGAGTTTGTGCCTTGCATTCTGACTGGGTATGAGATGTAGAGCCACAATTTGGACATATTGAAACTCCACAGCATGCTGTCTGGGAGTGACCAAATTTCTGGCATTTGTAGCATCTTGGGGGATTTGGGATAAAGGGTTAAACACGACAATTTAAGTAACCTGCTTTGACTGAAGCTGGTAGATTCGGTGTATTGAATGTTAGAATAATGTTGCGTGTTGGGACTAAGGTACCATCTTTTCATATCATGATTCTTTTTGCTTGTGTTACATTTTGTTCCTTCATTTCCTGGACTATTTCTTCTTCAGAAACGTTCAATAGATCCCACTCAGTGTTCACTCCCTTTGACGAATTCAGAGTGTTGTGTGGAGTGACTTGAATTGGAATTCCGCTTAAAGTAGTGAGTCTTAATAATTGTTCGGAGTGTCTTGGGAGAGAAGCCTCTATTAGTAAGTCCCCTGATTGGAGACGTTTCACCATTTTTGGTGATGCTGCTGCATATTCCAGGCATTGTTGAATGATGAAAGGCAAAGCTTACTAACAGGTTGTGCCGACAGAGAATGGATAATCAGGAAGGCTGGTGATTCCTGTCTGCCAGCGTCTTTTTTCATTCTCTTCGAGGTAGAAAAGTCATGGTCCGTTTTGTGGTTTTCACATTGAACGCCCTTGGGCTCTAGATGAGGAAATTCATTGGTTTCCATTTCTGCTCCTTTTAGCCCCGAGGTTACCGGGGCTAAAAGGAGCAGGTTACCGGCCCTGCCACGTGGAGGCAGGAGCGGTGCCACCAGTGACCAAGCGATAAGAAGTTAGTGGTTAGTGTGTTAAGGAGTTAGTTATATATATACAAAAGAAAGGTTTTTTTCCTTTCTTGTAGGAGGCTTCCTTCTTTGTTTAAAAAGAACCAGAAAATAAATAACTTTGAAAGTAACAGACTTTAGAAATTTTAAACACTTCTTTATAGAAAATACGCTTGGAAAAATGCACCAACAGTTAAAGACTTCTGGAAACGATTCAACATAAAGAATGCAATTTACATAATTGCGGAGGCTTGGAACGAAGTGACAAAAGAATGCTTACATGGTGTTTGGTGGCCTCTTTTACCAGATTTTATTCATAATTTTAAAGGCTTTGATCTTGTAAACGAGCTTCCTAAATTAAAAGCACATTGTGTTGGTCTTTCGCAAAATAGGTTGGCTTTGAGGAATTGGAGGAAGAAGATTTAGAAGAGTTGCTTCAGTCTGAATAAGAAGTTGCTTCAGTCTGAACTTTCAACTGAAGAACTGTAACAACTTGTTGCTAGAGGGCAAGTGGAAGATGAGGAAGACGATGAAATTGAATGCCTGAACGCCACCATAAAACAGCTTTCTACTTCAGAGTTATCTTCAGTTTTAAATTCATTTAAAGAAAAGTTTGCAATGACTAGAAGATAACGATTATAATGCAGAAGAGCACTTCATATAATTCGATCTGCTTTGGAGCCATATAAGCAGCTGCTTTGTGAAAGAAGGAAGATTGCAAAACAACAGAAACTAGATGTCTTTTTTTATGAAAACACCCAAGAAAGAGACAGAAAATGAGCCACAGCCCTGTAGTTCTGGCGTGACCACACTTCGTCCCAAGTCCTCATCGGCATCTCCTCCATCTCCCAGTTCCAATAATGATGACAACCTGCCGCCACTTCCCCATAATTCCGCTGCTTCAACCCTTTCTTAAGCCCTTTCCCTCAAGCTGAAAAAATTCATTTAAATTCATTTAAAGAAAAGTTTGCAATGACTAGAAGATAACGATTATAATGCAGAAGAGCACTTCATATAATTCGATCTGCTTTGGAGCCATATAAGCAGCTGCTTTGTGAAAGAAGGAAGATTGCAAAACAACAGAAACTAGATGTCTTTTTTTATGAAAACACCCAAGAAAGAGACAGAAAATGAGCCACAGCCCTGTAGTTCTGGCGTGACCACACTTCGTCCCAAGTCCTCATCGGCATCTCCTCCATCTCCCAGTTCCAATAATGATGACAACCTGCCGCCACTTCCCCATAATTCCGCTGCTTCAACCCTTTCTTAAGCCCTTTCCCTCAAGCTGTCTTCATTTATTTTTAAGGTACAAATCTAAATTTAAATGATTAAATTATTAATTTTACATTTTTCAACTGTGTAAGTGTTTTATTATGATTATTTATTGTGTTTGGTAATGTTTTGAATACAAATGTGTGTAAAATCTTAGGTGGTCGGCACCTAACCCTATTTTTCCCATAGGGCCTGTTGTTTATATTGCACGAGAGTTTCTGGGAACACAACTATTGTGTTATATGAGGACTGACTGTACCTACATATTATTTGTATTAATATGTTTGCATAAACTACAATGCACTTAATACTAAGCACAATTTATTTCTCTGTAATTAAAAACAGTACTATTTAATAATAAACACGATTTCAATTAGTCTTTATTTATGAATCGTAAAATTGATGTTTGTTTTAAAGATTTCGCTTTGATATTTCTTAAGTTTCCCAATATGTTAAAAGTCTCATTACTTGCCTCAGTTCCTTCAAAAAAATTGACTAATGTGTCCATTCCACCTTGAGCTTGTGAAATTGTCGGCACTGATTTTGATTCACTTTCAATTGTCATCATATCATCATTGTCTTTACCATCATCATTATCGTCTTCGTTGAGCACAGCATCTACAATGTCACTCTCTGTAGGAAGACCACTAGTTAATAAGTTGTCATTGACTTGTACAAATTCATCGATGTTATCTGTATTAAAACCTACAACATTGCTACATAGCAACCATTCACATAATGGTAAGTTGTTTTCTTCATTTCCATCTTCTTCATCCACCATTGAAATTTCATTTGAATTTAATTTTGATTTCTTGAAGCAATTCAATATGGTTGTTGAAGTAACGTTGTTCCACGCATCATTCAATAAATTTATAGCATCCAATATCGATTTAGACTCAGTAAGTTTCTGTTCTCTTTGACTGATCAGGTGTAGAACTAGAAATCTTTTATAAAATCCTTTCAAACTCTTGATTATACCTATGTCCATTGGTTGTAAAATTGATGTTGCATTGAGAGGCAGAAACACCAGCTTAATGTTGGACAAATTTTGAATCTGGGGATGTGCAGGACAGTTGTCAACTAAAAATAAAATATTTTTCTTCTTTTTGAATAGCTCCTTATTCCAATCATTTCTTGTTTGCAGTGTAATCCACAGGAAGTTTCCTTACATTTTTTTAAAACACCGAAGTTTTAACGATTTTCCAATAACAAACAATTTTTTTTTTATCAGTTCCTGTCATATTTGCACATATGGGCACCATCAAGCGAGCCTTTGATTTTTTTCCACCAACACATTTTTCCCCTTTGAATTTAAAAATATTGTCAGGTGTCAAATTATAAAAAAAAAAAGTCCTGTTTCATCAGGATTGTTAGTAGTAATAGAGGCATGTGATGCAAGAAAGCAAGCGTATGAGCTTACGTAGCATCAGCCAAAAACAAACAATTTCACACAACCATTCCCTCTAAAAGTTTGTCCAGTTCCTCCTTGAATTTATTTAAGCTATCAACTTCCACAACGACAGATGGAAGTTTGTTCCAGAAATTAACCACCCGCTGGCTAAGGGCAAATTTCTGCACATCTATTCTATAACTGCCTTTCCTCATTTTGAATTTATGCACCCTTAGGTTCGTAATATGAGCAAATGGAAGAATCCTATCAGAATTCAGCATGCCTAACCCATTCAAGGCCTTATATACCTCAATCAGATCACCTCGCAGGTGCCTAGTCTTCAGCTGCTGCAATTTGCAGAACTTAAGCCTTTCTTGGTAAGAGAACCCCTTCGTTCTCCTCACCAGTCTCGTTGCCCTTCTCTGTACACGCTCAAGCAACTCTGCATCATTCCTAAATTGAGGCCTCCAGACCTGTATGCAGTACTCAAGACGTGTGCTGACCATTGCTTTATACAAAGGGATAATCACCTCCTTTTCCCTACTAGCAGAATTCCTGTATATCATTGACAATACCATGACCTGCTCTGACAGCCTGTCTGCACTGCTCAGAAAACATATTTAACTGCACAATCGCTCTCAGGTGTTTTTCATTTTCCACCTCCCTAAGTGTAGTACCACACAGTTGGTACGTTTCTCTGGGATTACTTCTACCCATATGCAGTAGTTTGCAATTGTCAATGTTAAACTTCAGTTGCCACTTCTCAGCCCATCTGCCCAAGTTTTCTAGATCCTGTTTCAGTAGCACAACTGCTGTAGATGTCTTCATCATTGAAATCTTTCGTGATTTCTATCCAAACACGGTCAATCTGTTTGGTCAATCATTTACCATTACTGGACTGCAGGTCGAGATTCTCACTAATTTTTGCATAAATAATGTTATGTCAGTTTTTAAATCGATCCAGCCAACCGTTGTTACAACAAAATTGTCTCATTCAAATTGTTTAACAAATTTTTCCACTTGAGTCGTCAAGATCAGACTGTCTATTGAAAATCCAGCACTTCTTGGTGGCTTCTTTGTGTGGTGAACCATTGAAGCAATGCTTCATCAATGTTTGTAACCTTGCACTTTCTAAATTTTTTTTTCGGTTATGTTCTTTTCCAGTGCCGATATGTAAACACGTTTATTCTTCCACAGTGTTGATACTGTTGAAAAGGACAAAGAAAACATTTTACACACTTCAACATTTTTTGCGTCACATTGTAACTCACGAATAATTTTGACTTTTTCGTGAAACGAGGGATTTTCTTTTGTTAGTAAACATGTTTCCAAAGGAAAGGTTCATTTCTAACTGATTTTACTTTAAAATGATAAAGTGATCTGCATACAAAGTTCTAGAAGTCCCAAAATATATACAACGTTCCTGGAAGTCCCAAAATGTATAAAACGTTCCTAGAAGTCCTAAAATGTATACAACGTTCGTAGAAGTCCTGAAATGCATACAATGTTCTTAGAAGTCCTGTTTCCAAAATGCAACAAGCGGAACGCCAATGCACTGTTGTATAACCCCCATCCCTGGAGGACAAGGTCATAAACCGGCTGCTCATCTGATGCAGGTGGTCATAAAGCTAAGTCGCCCTTTTCATTTTTATCTATTCCAAGAATTGGGTTTTTTTTACTACCTGAGCAATTAAGACTGTTTGCATAGTTACCAAAATTTGTTTGGTATATCCATTTAGTACGCTCATTATAACAGTGAGCGATTGTATGGGAATATGCATAAATTAAAATCATTATGGCGTTTTGCTTGTTACAGCTGTGATCTTGCTATTCCCGTGCTCGTTATAACCAAGTTCGACTTGGTTACAATGGCATTTTTTTTTTTTTGCATCCAATCCCTTTGTTATTACATCATAGTAGCCAGTTAAAGATTCCCCATGCTGTGACTGTAGTATAACTATATTACTTTTTGAACCACTGACTTAATTATTTTTCCTGAAACAGAAGTCAAGCTTACAGGTCTGTAATTACTCACTTCGTCTTTTGATCCTACTTTGTGATTAGGAAAAGAGACATTTATACATCTCCAGTCTATAGGGACCTCTCTTGAGTCTAAGGATGCTCTCATAATTATCGCTAACATTTTGCTAACCACTTTTTATGCTTCCTTTAATATAATTGGATAGATCCCATCGGTCTCAGCTGACTTATTTACTCTTAGTTTCAACAATGTGATATACTTCTGGCATTTTCATCCTTGAAAACTTTTTTATGTGTAAATGTAGTTGCAAAATATTTATTTAGTTTGCCAGCAACCTGAACAGGACCATTAAACAGTTATACCATTCATATCCACTGGACTAATGTGATTCATCTTTTTCTTCCTACTGTTAACATAAGCAAAGAACTCTTTGCTACTTTTCTTTGCTTATATTAACACTAGAGGTGATGAATGACTTGAATGCTGATTAGTTTTGGTTTACTGTAGGTTTTGTGCCCCCTGATAATCTGTAAGCATCTCACGTATATTTCTTCTCTGCCACTAGTCTCATCAGTTCATCTGTTATCCATTTAGGTCTAAACTTTGAACAGTATCTGTTACTTGTTATAAAAAGTGTTATTAGTTTCTGCAGTTACCCTGAATATTTCTCATTTAGAATTTTTAGTTGGTAACATCATGAGTTGAATCTTATTGAAGAGAATTTAAAAACTTTCTGAGACCATTGTAGTCACTTTTACAAATGTGACTTCAGTGGTCTCTTGCCTTCACCCTTGACAGTAGTTCTATCTTTAAGTGATCCCACATCAATAAACTTTGATCTCTTCTACCTAGTGATTCTTTTATCTGGAAATTTCAATGTATGAGGAGTCACTGCTCATATCAAGATTATTTCTTTCTCTTCTTTCTTTTTTAACATGCTGTTGCTGTAGAAGTCAGTCATCGAATAAAAAAAATGTTCTTGTTAAGATTGGCATGGTTGCTAAGTGAGAGGCATTTACAATTAATTATTTTGACAATGTGTGACTAAATCTAAATAAGTCACAGTAGTGTGACTACTAAACATGGTTAATGAGCGACTACCCCATAAGTTCCAGTAAATATCTGGGAAGTTAAAACTGTCCATTATAAAATAATCTGATTTACTGACCCATCCTATTTGTCTGTTTAGTTTTCATTATACTCTTTGCATTCATTTGGCATATAACATATTTTTACTTTCATTTTGTTTTCCCAGTGCCTAAGTCTCACCAGACTAACTCAGGATTGTATTGGCCACCCAAATCAACTGATCAGCTGCTTGCACTGCTTTAGATTGTGTGCTTCTTTTTAACCCAGAACATAACTCTTCTCATTTCCCTCTTATTCTGTTTATCCTTTCTGTACACCCCTGTACTCATATTTAAATTCCACATTTTGTATATATAAGTGATGCCATGTTTTCGATATTCCTATAGTGTACATTTCTGATGACTTAACTAGTACCTCATATTCATCAGTTTTGTGTATTATACTCCTTGCACTAGTATACTGAATTTTTCTCAGTCAGGATATGATTTTTTTACATTCAGCTAGCTTTTAGTTATTAAGGAAATAGAAAAGAAATCAGATATATAACCCCCCCTTTTCCCCTTCAAAATCCTTTCTGTTGCTCCCATTGTACATTCTGAAAGGAAACTTGTCAACTTTGCATCATTAGTAGTTCCATGGATCACATGAATTATCCTTACATATTTGGCATTGATGCAGCAGAACTGTGACTCCCTGGGAATGTCACAGTTCCAACTGTTAGAGCAATCTGGTCATATTTTTAATGTGATAAATGCTGAACATTTTGTTTGACAGTTTCATAGGTCAATGTTCAACTTGTTACCTAATCCTGGCCTCAAATGTTATGATACGATATAATATATGCTATAGACATCTTATAGCATATACGTCATAGACATCTTATACGTCTTCTCACTAAAGAGTATACATTTTCATCATTTTCAGTCCAGTTGCTGTGCACTAAATGCACTCTCATAATTTTATTCTTTGAGTTTATTTATTATTATTTTTTTAACTTTTTTATTAGTACCATTGGAATTACAGAGTAAGTCAGAGGGTGGATTTAGACTGAAAATTTTCAGCTAGTAGCCAATAGCAGAATGAAAAAGAAATGCATCAGATTGCATTTACTTCGATATTCTAAAAATGTTTAAAATTTAAAGATATTTTGACCTGATTAAAAATTTTTATAGTTCCAGTAATATATATTTTAATAGGCATTATAGTAGTTTATTAACCCTTTCAGCAGTAAATCTGCTATCCCTTATGTGTTTCCAACTAACCATATACATAGTTCTATCTGTTTTTTAAACATACATAATTTTTGAAATGAAATTGAAGATATTTTCTGGAATTCAGATCCAGAAGTTGATGAAAATGAACTAAGTTATAAATATAATTGTTTTATAATTTTTTTTTTTTTTTTTTTTACAATTAAAAAAATATTCTGATTTGATTTTTGATAATAATTTTTTTCTGGTATTTGGCAGTGAAGTCAGAATAAGAACAATTTAATATTTAAAAGCATTTATATACAAATTTTTAATTTTCAAGCAACTTCAAAATTCCATGAACAAACTCACTCCACAGAGCTGGAGTGAGTTCTGATCCTTAGCAGAAAACTCACTGCCTCATTGTGCATGTGTGCATGCATGCACACTTTAGGAAAATTCACTACTCGAAAGGTTAAAAAGGAAACATATCATGTTGTGATTTACTTGCTGACTATGATTCTCTGGTTTTCTTCAGACCAGCTTGTGATCTGATATATACAGGGTGTCTCAAAAATATTGGTACAAACGTTTAGGGGTGGTAGGTAACATCTAAAGGAATGTGAATTGCATAGGAACCCATAACCGGAAACTTCACGGGAAAGTAGTAGCAGAGGCACAAGAAGCAGAAATGATACAAGACAGTGATTAGTGGCAAACATTTATTTGACATAATATTAACAATGGAGTATGAGATGGATGCATTTAATGATGTTACAACAGATGCTCAAAGGTTCCACCATGAGACACGATGCATCCGTGACACCGACGCAGCATGGATTGGCGGACACAGTCGAACACACCTGGAGTTTCTTTGACAGTAGCAGCAGCACAGACGAGTCTCGCCCCGAGATCCATTTCCGTCTCCACAGGCAATTCATACACGATAGATTTAAGGGCCCCCCACAGAAAGAAATCAAGGCTCGATAAATCAGGTGAGCGTGGGGGCCAGGCAACGGGTCCACCACAGCCAATCCATCGACATCCAAAACGCCTGTTCAAATGGTCACGAACAAACCTTCCATAATGGGCAGGCGCCCCGTCATGTTGAAACCAAATGCTGCTTCTCTCATTTGCTGGAACATCGTCAAGTAACCCTGGTAGAACTTGTTCAAGAAAGATCCGATATTTAGCGGAGTTCATGCGGGATCGTAACAGGTATGGGCCAACTAAGCAGTCACTGACCATACCTGCCCACACATTTATTGCGAAGTGATGTTGGGCCGCATGGGGGCGCACACTGTGTGGGTTGTCGTGAGCCCACACATGAGCATTATGCTGATTGAATAAGCCTTCCCGAGTGAAATAAGCCTCATCCGTGAACAAAACATAGGCTGGAAAATTCAAGTCTTGAACACTTTCTTGGAGAAACCATTGCGCAAAAGCCACACGTGCAGGATGGTTTTGGGGTAGCAGTAACTGAACCCTTTGGAGATGAAAGGGATGGAAGAAATCATTGTGCCAGACACGCTGTACAGTGCAACGAGACACTCCTAAGGCAGAGGCAACGGCATGTGCACTGGTAGTAGGATTATTCTGGACGGCATTCAACACACTTTCTTCCATGGCGGGAGTTCGCGTTGAACGTGGTCTGCCTGCACTACTTCTGTTACCGCTAAATGACCCATAATCACACAAATTTTGATGTACACGTGCAAACAAACGGTGGTCTGGTACATGTCTGTCTGGGAAGCATTCTTCATAAATTCATTGAGCGGCTCGTCCATTGCCCTCTGCTAATCCATACACTAGGCACACATCTGCCAGCTCACAGTTTGTATATCGATGCATGATCTTCATGCGACGACTACTGCTTGAATGAGTAAACCAGAAATTTTCCCTCTCGCGAACTGATGAACAGCGCCATGTACCGACTTAGGGTGACGTTTCTGGTTATAGGTTCCTATGCGATTCACATTCCTTTAGATGTTACCTACCTCCCCTAAAGGTTTGTACCAATATTTATGAGACACCCTGTATAAGTTACAAGATAGTTTTTGCTTTATTCAAGGAACAAAATAATAGGAAAAGAGGGTAAAATGTAATTATATATTACATTAAATTTGAATATGAATTTATTTACATATTTCAGTTTTAAAATTACTTTTTTGTAATTTTTTGAAGGTGTCCCTGTGAATAGCCAAGACTCAGAGGGAGTAACAGCACTTCAAGCTGCTGCTGCTTGTGGTCATGAAAAGGTGGTTCAGATTTTGCTTTCATTAGATGCAAATGTTGATCTTCCTAATAATTATGGGTGGACACCACTCATGCATGCTGCTAGGTATGGCCATATTGCTGTAGTTCATGCACTTCTACAGAAAAGAGCTAGGGTAAATTCATTTAATAAATTAGGTATGTATATTTAAAAACCTATCTCTGCTTATATATTCATTTTACCACTCATTTCCTCCTTCATACCACCATATCATTTCTTACTTATCCTTGTATTTTGTTTTTCAGCTGTTTTTTCTCTTACTGCAGTAATGGCATTTTTTTTTTTTTTTGTCATGTCATCTCATGTCATATTATAAAAATGTCATTGAAAATTGGTGTAACAATGTAAAAGTTTATTGTATTTTTTCTATCTCTAACTTTGATGAACTTTTAAGTCAGTTTTGCTAAAAGATTGATCATGTAAAACTCTTACTATGAATTAGGACTTATACAAATTCATATTGTAAATAATTATACATATAAAATATTTAAAGTAACTGACTCTGTGTTTATAAATATGTATCTGCATATACTTAATGTTAGTAAATCACAGTGATCTTTGTTATAAACAAATAGTTATGAACAAATAAATGTTATAAACAAATGGAAAGCCATAAGCAAAAATGCATGTTATTATTAGTATTGGCAAAATGATGCAAGAAAGTAAGATTATATACTGACCATTAAAAATAAAAGGTAAAAAATTTATTTCTCTCTTATTTCTTGCACACAGTGCTGGCTATGTTGGAATAATCTGTGATTGCTAAAGATGCCTCATAGAAGAGATAAATATGTTATAAAAAGGGGACTTTTTTTAAAAAAGGAAACAGTGAGCAGATAGCAGGAAGAGAAAACTGAAGGATAGCAATGTTTAAAATTTTGAATGGTTACTTCCTTAGTTTGGAAATTCAAAGGTATCTTTAAAATGTTTTAAAGTGAATGCAATTTACTCATGACAAAGGGTATATATACATACTACATTGTGAAAAAGATAAAACATCTGTGTTGGAAACAGAAGAGCAAGTTCAATCTTGATTTAATCTTTTTTAATGTACAGTAAAGACTGAAATTACCAATACATATGAATTTAAAAGTATGAGAGGAATAAATGCATTTATATATCTTGCATGGGAAATTGGAATTGAACATCTTTTTAAAATAAAAGGATTGAAAAATCAAAGAACTGGTGGCTTAATTTTGTACATATGTTCCATCAAGCTGTTTCTTTTAGAAATTTTATTTTGGATGTTATTTCATACAGTATCAAAATTTTGTTAACTTGATACTGTATTAGTAATTGAGTTCAAAACTTTAATTGAATTCATTGAAATCCTACTAGGAGCTTAAGGGAGAAATTTCCAGCAATCAGTGCCATGAAAGTGAAAGAAGGAATCTATGAGGCCTCAAATCATAGAGCTTTTGCAGGATGAAGGCTTTGAAAAAAGAACTAAAAGCTTGGCAAGCTTTCAAATGATTTTTTGTAGATACTTTTTTTGGGTAACCAGGTCTCTCACATACCAAGGTGGAGTTCAGAAACTGCTTTATGTATATAAAGAAAAGGGATGTTGTATGGCACTGAAACTTTATTTCTTGCATTTGCATTTAGACTTCTTTCCCAAAACTTTGGTACAGTGAGTGATGAGCAGGGGTGGGGGGAATGATTTCATCAAGACATTAAGTCAGTGGAGCTGACCGGGCTAGCCAGGTGGGTAAAGTGCCTGCTTGGCAACTCAAAGGTTGCGGGTTCGAATCCCACCTCAGGCTTGGATCAGAGTAAAATGCAAAAACTTTGGTAGGTGCATTATAGCCACAGAAGCTGATGCACCAACAACTAGAAAAAAAAAAAAGAAAAAAGTCAATGGAAAATTTCTGCCTAGGTTTCTGGAATGAATGTATGTCAACAGGCTACTGCTGGTTGTTGTAATGTGACATTCTCTACAAAATGCACCAAAAGAAATCATCCACGCGAGATTTTTAAATTGTACTTATCTTTTTTACAATAGTATACCACATTATTTTAACTATGCGCGTAAAGTGTATTGCATTTAAACAGTAAAAGTGATAAAAATGTAATTGTAACCAATCTTTTGTTTTGTAATGAAATAATTTTAACTTATGATATCATCAGTAGTCATATTACTAAAAACTGCATATGCTAGAAAAAATGTGAGAAAATATTTGAAATTGATGTGTAGAACTGGTTAGGTTTATAAAGATATTTAGAAAGGTGTGTTTACATCTTTTATATAGTATGAACCAGAGCTCTAATGCTCAATACAGTCTATGTTGATATCAATATTTGTAAAATTTTTTTTTTTTTCTTTTTTATGTAAACCCCAAACACGAGAGGTATTAGAACCTATACTACTTAGTACCATGCTTGGGTTGGAGGTTGAGAAGACGAAAGAAGATATTTGTTGACATTGGACTTGAACTTCTGCAGACTGTAATTTTCAGGAAATACGTATGAAGGAAGGTTGTTCCAGAAAACGGCAGTTGAATGAATAAATGAGGAAGATGAAAAGTTGGTTCTGTGAGTTTGAAGTTGGACAGTAAATGGACGTTGGTTGGTGGCGACACGTGTTTCGACTGTTTTGAAAGAGAGAGCGGGAATTATAGAAGCCAATTCAGAAGAACAGTGCCCATGGAAGTATCTGTAGAAGAGGCATGCAGCAGAAACAGTACGTCTATGAGACAGCGAGTGGAGAGACTCTTGTTAGAGATGAATCATCATTAATTAACCTAACTGCCCTCTTCTGAATGGAATCAAGAAGCATGAGAGATGTTTTGGGGGCACCACCCCAGATGTGGAAACAATATTCCATGGCAGGGCAGATTTGCGATTTATACAGAATGAGCAGCTGTTTGGAAAAAAAGTAACGCCGAGAGCGAAAGAGAAAACCAAGTTTTTTAGATGCAGAGGAAGCAATATTTGTAATGTGCTTATGCCAAGAGAGATTAGAAATAAGGGTAATCCCCAAAAGAGATATATCATTTTGCCTAGAAATCGGAGTGTCACTAAAGATAAGCATAGGGGCAGAAGAATCCTTTTTGCGAGATATAAGACAAGACTGAGTTTTAGAAGGGTTGAAATCAACTATGTTGTCTTTGCCCCACTGGAGAATTACATGAAGATCGGCATTTAAGGAATTGGTAGCAGATATTCGAGAAGTTGAAGCTGATTGAGCAGGGCTAGGTTTCTCAAAATGGAAAGTGGAATGCAATGTGCTATCATTGCCAAAACTATGGATAGGATTTCTAGTCAATGGAAGAAGGTCATTAATATACAAGAGGAAAAGAACTGAACCTTCGGGAACACCACCATTAGTGGAGAAGTTAGAATACAGACAGCCATCTACCATCACCCTCAGTGAGCGAGCAGAGAGAAAACTGGATAACCAATTACTAAAAACAGTTGGCAAACCATAAGATGGAAGCTTGTTTAGAAGATCTTTATACCAAACACGATCGAAAGCCTTTGAGATGTCAAGAACAACTACTTGGGTTTCACCGAACCTTTCCATTGAATTAGTCCATAAATGGGTAACATAAGTCAGAATATCACAAGTGGATCGACACTGACAGAATCCATACTGGCGATCGTTGATCAGACAAATGTTTTCTAGGTAGTTTAAGAGTTGGAGGTTAATTGATTTCTCCATTACTTTAGAAAGAGTAGAAGTAATTGCAATGGGACGACAGTTGGATCGGAGGGATTTGTCACCCTTTTTAGGAACTGGCTGGATATGAGCAAATTTCCAAGCAGAAGGAAAAATACCTTTGGAATAAGAAAGTGAAAAAAGCGGCAAAGAATAGGAGTAAGTTCAGGAGCACAGGTTTTGAGAACAAGTGGAGAAATACCATCGGGACCTGGAGCTTTCTTAGCATCAAGATTCGTCAAAATCCTTCTGACATCCTTTTGATGGAAGACCACAGGAGGTATTGAATGGAGCATGTTGGGAATGGTGGGAGCTGTTTTACCAAGATCATTAATACATGAGTTGGAAGAAAAATGGGATGTTGCAGGTTAGCTTTATCCTTGGCTAAAGTGACAACAGAACCATCTGGTTTGGACAGAGGTGGGAGCAGAGATGGGCAAAAGTTGCGGCCAATAGCTTTGGCAAGAGACCAGAATTCTCGGCTACCATTAGGGCAAGAAGCAAGTTTTCTACTTTTAGCCAGTTCAAACTCTAGTTTGGACTGATTAATAAGGGAGGGAGAGGGGTTATGCTATTAGTTAAGAAACACATAAAATCCAAGGAAGTGAAGCCAGTCGACATCGCTGGACAGTGCAGTGTCGAGTCAGTTTGGTGTGACATAAGCATTCGGAGATCAAAATTGAGAGCAGGAGTGTGCTATAGGCCTAATGACTCTGATGAGTATAATAGGAAACTGTACAGGGAAATAGAGTGGGACAGTACATCAGAGAGTCTTATAATGGGGGATTTTAATTTCCCAGATATTGACTAGAATTTGTGGGTTGGTCACTCACACACTAGCAAGGCTTTTGTGGATTTATTGGATGATTGTTTTCTACATCAGCATGTTCGGGAGGCAACTAGAGGGAGTAGTACTCTTGATTTGATTATCAGTAGTGATTCTTCATGTATTAAGAATCTGCAGATAAAGGAACCACTAGGTGGCAGCGATCACAGTGTGCTGAAATGGGATTTGCTCAAAGAGGTAACTACCATCAGGGGTAAAGGGAAGGGTGATTGCTTTCGTCAAGGCGACTACGATGGTCTGAGACAGTATTTAAATTCTGTGCAGTGGGACCAACTGAAGATGTTACAAACAGCAAATTCAAAATGGGAAACATTCAAAGAACTTATTTTGGAAGCTACTAGGCTTTACATACCAACTAAGAAATATTGTTCAGGGATTAGGCCTAAATAGATGTCAAATGAAGTAATGAGATATGACAGAGAAGAAAAATGCATGGGATACATATAAATTAGCACGTGACACAGAAGCCCAGGATAGATACCATTTGATCTGTAACCAAGTTACAAAGGAGTTAGGCAGGCAAAGGCAGATTACGAGAAATCTTTGGCAAGGGATGCAAAGAAAAACAGCAAAGAGTTCTTTACTTATGTAAACTCTAGAAGGAAGGGGATGAATCAGATTGGTCCACTTGATATCGATGGGTCAACTGTTGATGATCCTGCTCATGTAGCTAACAAACTAAATGAATATTTTGCTTCGACATTCACACATGAGGAGTTATTCAGCGTGGTGTATTCAAATCTGGCAGTAAGCTAGAGAATCTTGTAATAACTGAGAGTAAAGTGGAGGAGAAATTGTTGAAGATAAACACAAGAAAAGCACCTGGGGTGGATGGGATCTATCCAGTTATATTAAAGGAGGTAGCAAAGGAAGTAAGCAAACCCTTAGCCCTAATTATGAGAGCTTCCTTGGACTCAGGGGAGGTACCCACAGACTGGAGATGTGTAAATGTGACCCGAATTCACAAAGGAGGATCAAAGGACGACACAAGTAATTATAGACCTGTGAGTTTAACTTCTGTTCCAAGAAAATTAATGGAGGCACTGGTTAAAAAAGCACTGCAGGATCATCTCGACAAGACTTCAGTTATAGCTCGGACACAGCATGGTTTTGTTAAGGGGATGTATTGCCTGACCAATTTGATTGGATACTATGATGCAGTCACAAAAGAACTGGATGCAGGGAATAACTTTGATATTATATACTTGGATCTTAGAAAGGCTTTTGATACTGTTGCACATGGAAGACTGCTGCACAAATTGCAGCAGTGTGGCATTGGAGGCAAATTGCTGCTATGGATAAAGGGGTGGTTGAGGGGGAGAAGACAGAGAGTGGTAATCAATGGTCACTGCTCTTCTTGGACTAATATTATTAGTGGAGTCCCTCAGGGTTCAGCATTGGGTCCATTGTTGTTTTCTGTATTTATAAATGATATTGATGATGGTATATCAAGCTTAATGTCCAAGTTTGCAGACGATACAAAGGTTGGCAGGGTTGTCAAGGACACTACTGACACTATGCTGCTGCAACAAGGTCTGGAAAGGTTGAGCAGATGGGCTGAGAGGTGGCAAATCAAGTTTAACATTGACAAATCTAAAGTACTACATATGGGAAACAGCAACCCCAGAGCAACATATCAACTCTGTGTTACTACACTGACAGTGGTAGAGAATGAAAAGGATCTGGGGGTAATTGTGCAGGCAGAGATGAAGTTCTCTGAGCAGTGCAGATGGGCTGCAAGAGTAGCTCATGGTGTCTTGTCAATGATATACAGGAATTTTTCTAACAGGGATAATGAGGTGATTATTCCCTTGTATAAGACAATGGTCAGGCCACACTTTGAGTACTGTATACAGGTCTGGAGGCCTCATTTCAAGAAGGATATAGAGCTGCTGGAACGAGTACAGAGAAGGGCAACAAGATTAGTGAATGGAACAAAGGGGTACTCTTACAAAGAAAGGCTTAAGTTTTGCAAATTACAGTGTCTGGAGACTAGGCACCAGCGAGGTGATCTGATAGAGGTGTATAAAGCCTTGAATGGTTTGAGCATGCTCAATGCTGATGGAATTCTTCCTCTTGTTCAGAATAATCGCCTAAGAGGGCATAAATTCAAATTGAGGAAAGACAGATGTAGGATAGATGTGCGGAAATTTGCCTTTATCCTGAGAAAGAGAGGAATGATGATATCCAGCTCAGGACCCTGGGTTTGCCAAGCCCATACTCACCAGATGTGAGCCCCTGGGGTTTTGTAGGCAACAGTAAAGTAATTAAAGGAAATACATTATTAATTCAAAACTGAACCATGGGTTGCAAAGTTGACTTCCAAACTTGACCCAGGTCAAGTTTGGGAGTTAAAAAAAAAAGGCTAGCTACCTCTGATGTTAGACCCTCAGGTTCGTAATCTGGGCAAGCAGAAGAATCCCATCAGAATTGTGCCTGCTTAACCCATTCAAGGGCTCATACACCTCAATCAGATTACCTTACAGGTGTCTAGTCTCCAGCTGCTGCAATTTGTAGAACTTAAGCCTTTCTTGGTAAGAGAACCCCCTTTGTTCCCCCTCACCAATCTTGTTGCTCTTCTCTGTGCTCATTCTAGCAACTCTAAATCCTTACTAAAATGAGGTTTCCAGACCTGTAAGCGGTACTCAAGGCATGGCCTGACCATTGCCTTATACAAAGGCAGTGGTCAGGGTTAATCACCTCCTTTTCCCTACTCACAAAATTCCTGTATATCACTGACAATACCACATGGCCTGCTCTGGCAGCCTGTCTGCACTGCTCAGGAAACTTCATATCTGACTGTACAATTACTCCCATGTCTTTTTCATTTTCTACCACCCTAAGTGTGGTACCACACAGTTGGTACATTTTTCTGGAGTTACTTCTACCCATATGCAGTACTTTGCATTTGTCAATGTTAAACTTCAGTTGCCACTTCTCAGCCCATCTGCCCAACTTTTCTAGATGCTGTTGCAGTAGACATTGCATTACTGTCATTAACAACCTTTGTATCATCTACATACTTGGACATTAAGCTTGATATATCTTCATCAATATCATTGATAAATATACTAAACAACAGTGGGCCCAACACCAAACCCTGGGAGACTCCACTAATAACATTAGTCCATGAAGAGCAGTGTCCATTGATTACCACTCTCTATTGTCTCTGACTCGACCATCCTTTTATCTATTGTAGCAACTTGCCCTTAATGCCACTGCTCCAACTTGTACAGTAGTCTTCCATGCCTAACAGCATCAAAAGCTTTCCTGAAATCCAAGTATATGATATGAAAATTATTTTTTGCATCCAGCTTTTTTTAAATTTTATATTTGACTCTTTTAGAAAGATATGTTGAGCTATTCCAAATTTTATTAAAATCAGATAGATAGCTATATATATTGATAGTTGATACGTTGTTTTCTATTTCTTTTTTTTTTTTTTTTCATTTTAAAGAATAAATGAAATTATTATTTATTTTTTTCATTCATATTACACCTAGGCTGTCCATATACTGTGTATTCTAGCTGAAGTGTTGGATATTATTTTTGTGCTACTTATGTGAGGAATGAATGAGCAACATGGCAGATGTGCAGAAAGGAAAAGTTCTCAATTTAAATTCTGCACACAAAGGTTTAACCAATAAATTTGTGATTATTCCATTGTGTAGGTAATTATTCCATTTTATAAGACATTGGCCAGGCTTCATCTTCAATACTGCATACAGATCTGGAGGCCTCATTTTAGGAAGGCCTCAAATTGCCGAAATGAAAAAAAGTCTCCATTTCAGCAATTTGAGGCAATATGATTTAGGATTTTAAGGTTTTGAATGAATTGAAAAAGCTCAATGCTCATGGAATTCTTGCTCTTGCTCAGATTATGCACAAGCAGAGGCAGATTAAGGTCGATTGAGGCCCCGGGCGCAGAAGAAAATATTGGGCCCCTTAAAAAAAAAGAGGGGAACAGGGAAAATAAAAATACATGTTAACCATTTTTTTAAATAAATAAAAAATATTATGTACTATTAATGTTTTATTTCCAATAAAATTTGAATATAATATATGTATAATATAATTAATAATAGCATAATAATCACAAATATTTGAACTAATAGTTGAACATATATAAAGTATAATATACGTATAATAGGAGTAACAATCAGAAATTTGAACAAAAAAATCTTAGAATTTTACTTGAAATTAAAATTACAAATGTGAAAATATTTAAATAAATTATATTCTTGCTTTTCATTTTGCAAACTTATTAACTATCTCATCACAATCAATAATTTTAAGTAAATCGCTCTCTATATATATAAAATAGCCATATTATTTAGACTGAAATTGAATTTCTTAGATAATTTTTTACTCTTTTTAGACAAGAAAATGTGCGTTCCCCCTATGCATTTGAAATTGGCATGGTTAACAAAATTTTCAAAATAATTTCCACATTTGGAAAAGTTGCTTTCATATCTAATGCTTTTTTTGTATATATGTATTATTAATTGATCGCTTGTCTTCTTCATCTAAAAAGATTAAAAACTGCAACTCATCTTTAAAATTACTTGAATCAAGGTCATCTTTATACATTTATATTAAATTTCTATTAACTCATTTTTTCTTTTCTTCTACACACAATGTAAACAGGAAAAAATTACTTATAACATTTTCATAGATTTTTCCACGTCTGTTCAGTTCTGCTATTAAATGATCGCATATTATGTAAAAAAAATTCCTTTCGATTTTCTGTACATGTTCGTTCGCGATCATCTTCAAATGTTTTTATCTGTTAGTTCTTTAACTTCTGATTCGATTTCGTTGAAATTATGTCTTATGTTTTCATTAATAAAAATTTCTAGACTTTTTAATAACGACGCACCTTTAACAATTGTGCAGTCAATAGATTGTAAAGATTTACTCGTTGCGTTGATTCTTTGCAAAATTTTATTCCATAGGACTGTCATTACAGCAGTTTCATAATCATCCATTTCTTTAAGTAATGATTTTGCTTCAATAACAACATTTTTTTTTTTTTTTCTTTTGTGGAATTGCATATCTCATCTAATGCCTCTTTTATATTTTTGTAGCCACATTTTAATGCTAAAACTGCATCAGCCCTGGCAGACCACCTTGTACCTGACAATTTCTTTAATGTATAAGAACCTTTATCCAATTTATTGCGTAACATATTCCATCGAAACGTTGATGCAGAGAAAAAAAACAAACAAATTTTGTGCGAATAAAAAATATCTGGAAGCATTACTACAACTCCCTGCAGCAACATAACCAACTAAATTAAGTGAATGACTGGGGCACGGAATAAACGTTGCTGATGGAGCATGTTGTCTTATTCTTGTTTGCAGACCATTGTACTTGCCCGACATATTTGCTGCATTGTTGTATGATTGTCCACGGCAATATTTTATATCTACTGGCAAATTTTGCAAGGTAGATAAAACTGTCTCTTCTAGATACTCCGCATCTTGTCTTTCTATAGGGAAGAACTTTAAAAATCTTTCTTTAACATCCCCATTTGCTGATAAATAGCGCACTACAAAAGTAAGTTGATCCACATGTACAACATCGGGTGTAGAATCTAAAATAATATTATACTATTTTGCACATTTTATTTCCTCCACAATGTGTGCCATAAGATAATCGGCAGTTTTTGCAAAAGTTCATCACACGTCTGATGTGATAAGTAATTTACATGTCCGCTACCTTGATTTCCATGCTTTTGTAAGTGCAACTTTAAAAAATTGTCACATTTGCTCAAATACTCTAAACTAGTCAAATAATTGCCTTTTCTCGAAGACGTTGCACTCTCATTATGGCCTCTGAAAGCAATGCCCAAACTTGCGAGGAATTTTATTGTGGATACAATTCTTCGCAGAATCTCTCTCCAATAATTTTCTTTTTGCAATGTAATTTGCAGATTTTGAACATCAATGCGATTTAACGTAGAGGAGTGCTTGTATAATGTACACGTTGAAGCGACGTGCTCTTTTGACATTTCATGCTCGGACAAAGTTATTCCAATATTTTTTCAATTTTGGAACCCTGTAGTCAACTTAGACTTTGAGCCCGAAAACATTTTGCATGGGTAACAATAAATTGATTTGGATGTGTCGGAACAAATTAGCCATGTCCTTTCTTCTCTTTCACCATTCGAAATTTTTCTGTAAAAATGGTCTTTACACAAGCCTCTGTAGTAAATGCAATCACCATGTTTATAGACCAATTTAAGTGTAGTTATATCGCCTATATTTTTTGGTTTATTTGAAATTAGAAATTCAACCATTTCATTAGATAAAACCTTAGGCCAGAGAGCAATATCTTTTAGTGTAACTTCGAATGGAATATTTTCCGTTTGCATTTCAATATTTTCTAATGGACTTTCTTCTGTATTTTTTTCCACTGGTTTTTCACCTGGTTGACCGGTTCTTCATAATTGTTGCTTTCTTCTATACCTTGGTTTTCAACTTCAACTAACTCTTTTTGTTGACTGATGGAAGCTCCTTGTTCTTCATCTTCATTGTTGCTCGAATTATGATGGCCTGAATGGCCAGGGCCAGTTATAAATTTGTCCAATGCTCCTTTCTGTTGGTTAGCAACTTGCTCACGTCTTTTTTTAATTTGTCTTTTTTCAGCCCCTGATAGATGTCGTTTCATTTTTCTAGCTACCATTGGTAGCCTACCAGTGAAAAGAAAAATATAAAATTTAATAGTCTGAATGATTAGATTACTAGAGAAGGGATTTTTCGTTATAGTGCAATAAATTAATGATTAATTAAAATTCAAAAATTATTCATAAACTACGAAAATCCAGGCACTGATGTAACAACAGGAATTTATTTTATCTTAATATAATTTCAACAATATACGCGTATTTGCATATATCGTAAGTCTGCACTGCAGGAGAACCTTTGTAAGTACAAAGTAGCAAATACGATTCTATTGCTCCGATGAGCGGGGCTTATGCAACATAGTATTTGTATAGCATGCAGCATAGTAATGAAATAATGAAAATAAGCGAATATAAACATACTATCAGGTTTTACTGCCGATTGTAAACTTGTACGTAATTAAAATTGCACATATGAAACCAAACTTGGTGTTATTAGAAAAAAGTGTAAAGTTGGGGTTTTGCGGGGCCCTTCAGAAGTCGGGGCCCAGGGCGCGCACCCGGTGCACCCGCCATTAAATCCGCCTCTGTGCACAAGGAGCCATAAATTCACATCGAGGAAGGATAGTTGCAAAATTGATGTGTGGAAGTTTGCTTTTAGCCAGTGTGTGGCTGATTGCGTCCACAACAACAAACTTCCATCTGTTATTGTGGAAGCTGTTAGATTAAATAAATTCAAGGAAGAACTAGACAAACTATTGGAGCGAATGGATAGGTGAAATGGGAAGTTTTTTTTTTGCTTATGTTGTATAAGCTTTCTTTCTGTCTTGCTTGTATTAGTAGTGGAATTTGCCACTAATAATGCTAATTTCCTTGATTTAACTCCTGATTTTTCATTAAAATTTTCATGTTGCTAAATACGTAAACACACTTACCCTACATCTTCAGCCAATGTATAAGCTTGAATTCTTCCCCCCTTCCCCTCAAATTTCTGGCTGGCTTATGCTGTTCATCAGATTTCAAAAATTAATAACCTAGTAGTACTAAAACGCTTCAGACTTCTCTCTCTCTCTCTCTCTCTCTCTCCCCCCCCCTCCTCCTTTCCTTTTTAAATTTCTCCAAAGGGTGCTGGCAAAACAGGATTCTACTGTGTCATTTCCAACCTATATGATATGGAAAAGAAGTGATCTGTACAGTTTAAAAACTTTCTTTCTTCTCTCAGAAGCATTTAATCAAAATTCTCAGTTAGATTTAGTCTTTTAAGACCTTGATTCTGGCTTTGACTCTTAAATTCCCATATTCTTTGCTCCCTACTAATTGTTTTTTGGTATTTAGGGCTGGAACAAACTTCCATCTGTCATTGTAGAAATTGATAGCTTAAATAAATTCAAAGAAGAACTGGACAAACTTTTGGAGTAAATGGTTGGGTGAAATGGGAAGGCTTTTTGTAATTTTTATTTTTATTTATTTATTATTATTATTTTTTTGACTGATGCCATATAAGTTTGCTTTCCTGTATCTTATGCCTATGCTAATGCTAATCTTAACTTTATTCTTTCATTGCTGTTAAATAGAAAGTTAACATTATTTTTAGATGGCGTGGCGTTCGTGTTCTCTGTGCCAGCTTCAGTGGGACTGCCTTTGATATCCTGTCTTCCCCGCTTCTCTGGTGTCATTTTCCCAATCTTGGTTTTTAAAAAATATTTCTTATCACATATTCTGATGATCTCAAGGTTTTGTCCATTTCACATAATCCCATGGAAGTTATTAATAACAATAATATTGCTAACTGCTCTTTCTGTTATCAAAAATTATTTAATCAAATTTGGCCTCCTTCTAAGTGCTGAAAAGTCTGCACATATTTTCTTTTGCGAAAAAAAAAACATAATCTATTTCCATTTTCTCCCATTCTTGACAATGTGTTATCCCCAAAATCAGCTCACAGAAATGAGCAGATTCATGGGACTTATTGATCAAAAATAACTTTTTGCTTCTTATGTATAAAATATTTCCATTCAGAAATTACTGTTTCTTAAACAAAATTTAGTGTATGTTTTATGTATGTATGTGTCAAATGTACAATTAATAAAGACATACCAGGTGGTTATAAAATAAGTTTTCCTATTCAGGAGACCCTAGTGTCAAAACGGTTAGAGATAGCACTGTAAAAATCGGTGAGTATGTCATTTAGGGTATAGGGGAGCGATTTGTAGAACAAAAATTAGTTCAAATATCTGCCACCAGGGGAAAATTGGCACTGTAAACATGAGATGGAATACTTAACTTAGGATTAGATTTTAATATCAGAACTTAGAAATCTACAGATATTGTTCTATGTACTTTCCTTCATTTGCGATGACATTCTGAAAACAGAGGACTGCATGTGATACAGTTTTGTGTAACATCTCAAATGGGGATGTAGGCTACATGCTGTTTAATGCTTACTTTCAAATCGACAAGCATCTGTATTGGTAAACCATGGTAAACTCTGTCTTTCAGATATTCCCGTAGCCAGATTGAGATCTCGTAATCGGGCTGGCCAGAACTGCGGAAAGTCTCTAGAAATGATGCGATCATTTCCGAATGTTGCACGGAGCAGTTCCTTCACTTGTCGACCAACGTGGGGAGGGACAGCATCTTGCATGAACACTGCGGTCTCCAAACATTGCCTTTCTTGCGGGAATAATGTGATCTCTTAGAAGAGCGCAGTACCATGCACTAGTTACCATACATCTTATGGGACCATGAGGTGTAGACTCTTCAAAGAAAAATGGTCCAATTATAAACTCTGCTGTGAATCCACACCATACTGTAACATATGGACTTGGTAGTGGTCTTTCATGCACAGCAGATGGATGAGAAGTTCCCCATATTCAGCAGTTTTGTGTATTTACTGCCCCATGAAGAGTGAAATGTGCCTCATCAGACCACAAGATCATTCGAGCCCGTGTATCGTCAAGTTCCATATGAGCCAGAAATCGTAGAGCAAAGTCTGTTCATTGTTCTGATCACAAGACTTTAATTCTTGCACTACGTGAATCTTGTACAGGAACCAGCGTAAAATTATTCAAAGCACTTTGCGTACAGTAGACCAAGGAAGGTTCAAGTCTCTTGACGCACCTCTGGCACTACTGACTGGTAATGTTTTGCATTCTGACCATTGCAACTGCTACTTCATCCACTACCTCCGTTCTGATACGTGGTCGCCCCCTGCCTGGAATTACACCTAACTTCCCGGTCGTTTCAAATTTCTTTATTAGTTTTTGAAGCCCCACTGACATCAAAGTTCCTTTATGCAAACCTTTAAGTTTCTGATATTCATGTAGTGCTGCATTAGCGTTACTATTATTCTGGTACTACACTGACAGTGGTAGAGAATGAAAGGGACCTAGGGGTGGTTGTGCAGGCAGATATGAAGTTTTCTGAGCAGTGCAGACGGGCTGCAAGAGTAGCTCATGGTGTATTGTTGATGATATACAGTAATACCCCGACTTACGTGAACTCGGAGTTACGCGGTTCTTGATTTTTTCATTTGGCAACGCTGCCGCCCACTATCTTCAAGGTCGTTTTTCATATGTTATCGATATACGGTGCGACGGCGGAGAATGAGAGCGAAAGATGAACAAAATTCAACTTTGCTGCTTTTATGTTTTTTATATCAGTGAAGGGGAAACACATTTCACCATAATGTAACCTAAAAACCAACACAATTCCAGCTATCGGTATAATCGCAAATGCAATTAGATCGAGTTTACTACCAGTTTATAACAGATTTCACTAGCAGAAACGCAACTGGATTTTTATTGTTTTATGGTAGTAATCCCTAGAAATGTGAGGTGTTAATAGTGTATCTCTGCCTTTATGGTGTTGTTTATTCAGTTGCTACATGCGCGCAGCTTTGTTTATGCGTATCAAGCATGCCTCCTCGTTTTGTAATTGTGCTTTATTCCCTAAAAAGGAGTAAAATACTTAAAAGGTATGAAAAGGAAGCGTCCTGGTGAAGACACTGCAGATTCAGAGAGAAAAAGAAAAGCAATATCGATAAACAGAGGCGGACTGGATCAAAAATTCTTACCCGTGGAAAATTTATAGTGGCCTCATACATGGTTTATGGCCAAAATCACACCGGCCTCCGGCCCACCGGGGTTTCCCCGGCAAGGCTAATGGCCAGTCCGCCTCTGTCGATAGAGAAAAAATATGAAATTGTGAAACGCTTTGAGCGAAATGAAAGACCATGTGATATTGCACGTGCTACAGGCCTAAATGAAGCAACGGTGAAAAGCACATGACAATTGCAAACTTGACAGGTTGAAAATTGAAAAGGGCTCAATTTTAAAGGGCTTAAAAATTTTAGAAAACATAGACGCCAACGAAGAACGCGTTATAGCTACAAAGCAAGGAATAAAAAAATTATTAGCTTGCTACGAAGAAATTCTGCGTGAAAAAAAGAAGGCGCTGTGTCGTCAGATGAATTTGTTAGATTTTATGAAGCCATCGACATCGAAATAACTTTTTTACGTAAGTCATTTGTTTTTTAATACATATTTTGTATTAATATGTATAAAGAACTGCAATTTTATTAATATTTTTCTTCTAAACTAGTGTTTTTGTTAGTCCTTGGTTCCAATTAAGCAAAATTTATATGTATTTATATGCAAATTTGTACCCCGACTTACGCGAATTCGACTTACGCGATTTTCGTCGGACCCACCTATCGCGTAACTTCGGGGTATTACTGTATAGGAATTTTTCTAGCAGGGATAAGGAGGTGATTATTCCCTTGTATAAGGCAATGGTCAGGCCACACCTAGAGTACTGTATGCAGGTCTGGAGGCCTCATTTCAAGAAGGATGTAGAGCTGCTGGAACGAGTACAGAGAAGGGCAACAAGATTAGTGAATGGAACAAAGGGGTGCTCTTGTGAAGAAAGGCTTAAGTTTTGCAAATTACAGTGTCTGGAGACTAGGCACCAGCGAGGTGATCTGATTGAGGTGTATAAAGCCTTGAATGGTTTGAGCATGCTCAATGCTGATGGGATTCTTCCTCTTGCTCAGAAAAATCACCTGAGAGGGCATAAATTCAAATTGAGGAAAGACAGATGTAGGATAGACGTGAGGAAATTTGCCTTTAGCCAGCGGGTGGTTGGTTGGTGGAACAGACTTCCATCCCTTGTCGTGGAAGTTGATAGTCTAAATAAGTTTAAGGCTCAGCTGGACAGGTATTTCGAACGAACAGAGGGGTGAAGTGGAAGTGGTTATTTTTTATTTATTTATTTTATTTTTTTTTTTTTGGCTGATGCTGCATAAGCTTGCTTTCTTGCATCAAATGCCTCTACTAATGCTAATGGTAGAACAGTTTTACTAAAAGAGCACGTTCCTTTTTTGTAAGAGCCATAATGGTTATTGACGGTGGTGTTTGGCCTTTCTGCTTTTATCTAACAGGATGTCACTTGCGTAAGCAGTGTGTCTCAAAATAAATGACAACTTTTATATGTGCAGCGCTGTTTTTCCCCTATTGGCAGAAATTTGAATTAACTTTTTTTCTTCTACAAATCGCTTCCCCATATTCTAAATGACATACCCACCGATTTTCACAGCACTAACTTTAACCATTTTGACGCTAGGATCTCCTGAATAGGGAAACTTATTTTATAATCACCCGATACATCTTCTCTATTCTCTTTGATTCTATATTGCTCCGAAGTTTGGTCTGTGACTGCCTGTTGTGATTATTATTATTATTATTATTATTAGCTATATGGTGCAAGGAAGCATGAGGCTTATACTGCACCAGCCACAAAAAAAAAAAAAAAAAAATTCCCCAGTTACCCTGAGAGAGAGAGAGAGAGAGAGAGAGAGAGAGAGAGAAAAGTAAAAGGAAATCACCAAGAAGGAGAAGAATGATGATATCCAGCTCAGGACCCTGGGTGTGCCAAACCCATACTCACAAGATGTGAGCCCCTGGGGTTATAAGTACTATCAAGTCAAATACAATATATTAAAATAGACAAATTTAAATACTGTTTTTCTTGTTTAGTATCATGTACACAGATGCTTAATCTCAACAATTCCATGTCTACTCTAGGTTAGGTCCCTAACATCATTTACAAAAATGTACAACAATAGCTGGCCTGTGTCATAAGTTGGCATATCTCTCCTAAAAATACAAGCCTAGGCCCAATTCTGAACCTCTGTTAAGTAGTAGAATAAGTTTATAGATAGGATAATTCCCAACTAAAATTAAATTAAAACTAAAATCAATTAAATCGAAAATAGCACCTGCTCTGTTATTTGTGATATTTCACGTTATATTTCCAAGCATGAGATCAATAGTCACATCATCATGGAATTGTCATCTTTCTATTGTGAAACTCTTAATTGAGGCTGGAGAAATACTTGAATTTCCCCCTTTCATTATTGGTGCCAATAGCTCAGGTTAATTTTGAGGGCATCACTGGACTTAGAAGGGATTCTTTGGATTTGGATTTTTTATTTGATATCATCAATGCATAAACACCTTTATATATTGATAATACCAGTGTATCATCAATACATAAAGGTGTTTCTAAGGGCAAAGTGGGTAACTACAATCCATTTTATCTCACTTCACTGGTAGGGAAAAATCATAGAGGCAATGATCAAAAATGCAATACAGGGATGGAATTCTTAAGGATATATAACACAGTTTTGTTAATGAAAAATCATGTTTAACTAATCTGATTAGCTATAGTTATTCATGAACTGGGTGTAGGAAATAATTTTATTATGCTGATTTTATCAGCATTTGACTCGGTCCCTCATGAGTGGTTATTGTGTAAACTGGAATCATGTGTAAGATAGATTGCTGTATGCAGGGCAGGAGGCAGAGGATTATGATTAATACTTACACTTCAGATTGGTGTCTAACATTAGGAGATCAGTCCTCCAATAATTGGTTCTGAGACCACTGTTATTTTTTTTTTATAAATGATATCAGTGAAGGTATAGAGGACATGGTGTAGAAATTTGCAGATGATATAAAGATTGGAAGGGTTGTTAATGATCAGTGCTTCATGCTAACTTGGATAGGCTTCAAGAAAATGATTATGAAAGTGGCAGCTATGTTTTAATGTAACAAAATGCAAATTCTTACATTTGGAGAGTAGTAATCCCAAAAATACACTTGGCATTGAATTTAAAAACAGTAGAGTTAAAAAAGGATTTGGAAGTGATGATACAGATGGACATGAAGTTCTCCAAACAGTGTAGAGAGGCAGCACTGAATGCACATGTTGTCCTATCAATGATTTATCAAACATTTGTTTGTAAAGATAGGGAGGTCATTCCATGGTATAAGGCAGTTGTAATTGGACTCAGAATACTGTGTCCAATTCAGTCTTTCCTCATATGGGCACCATTTCACATATCTCACCAAGTGACTGTGAATCTTTGGATTCCTTTAAGAAGTTCAAAGTCCTTTTTTTTTTTTTTTGGGCAGTTTCCATACTGCCCAAAAAAAAAAAAATTCTTGAGGAGGGGGAAGGGGAGAAAAAAATTTAAAATAGCAATAGGATTGAGGATCTACAGATGGAGCATTCGTATCACATAGTGTAATACGAAGGTGATACGAACTCCTTCTATCCTCAATCCTATTGCTATTTTCGCCTTCTTTTGACCATCTTTTTCTCCCCTTCCCCTCCCAAAAATTTTACTTGTTATTTGATTTTTTTTTTTTTTTTTTTTTTAGGAGCATTAGCAACTAAGGCCATATTGCTCTGGGAATATGTGGTGGTCATTCCCTTGACCTTTCCGCATCCTCCGTATTTGGTGGTGACGGGCTCGAACCCCGGTCTAATCAAGAAGCGTGTGCGTGTGCTAAGCACTGCTGCTCCTTCCCACCTGGCTACGGAGGTGCCGGCAAGAATTTTACCATTCCCTATACCATTTGCTTGTCCACACTTTTTTGATCAAGTTTCTCTGCTTTATATTTGAATTTTAATTTTCAGCCACGTTAATTTAATTACCTTTCACCCCTTCCGCACTTCACATACATTTGTTTTATATTTCACATTACACTTTTGTAAACTTGTATTTATTTTAATTTACATTATTAACCTTATTTTTACACTGCGTAGGGACTACCTTGTCTGCTAATATTACGATAAAGGCCACATATTTGCTTCCCCTTTTTCTAATACTACAGACAAGTTTGGAAACGCACTGCCTGATACATGGTCAGGAGTAGTCCCCTGATGAATTTCCTGGCTATGTATCATATTTTCATCTACTATATTCAGATTTTGCACATTTGCCATCCCCTGATTCGATCTCTTGCTAAAATTGCCCTCCCATATCTGAATACAGTGTTATTTATTTATTTGTTATTTATTATTTTTCATTTTTATTTTTGTACAATTTTTTTTTTTTTTTGTTTGCTTCCTCAGTCCCAGTTCATTTTTATACTAGGTTTTTCAAATTCTTTCACCTGTTTAACCACTACTTCACTTCCGCTTTCGACTATCCCTTAAACTCCCCTTAGTTCAGGCACCGTGTGTACTTTTAATTTCCATTTTCACAGACACGTTATTTGTTTTACAAACCACACATTATTTGTATCCTTTTGCGTCCTTTACTGCTGCACTGCGCATCTTGGAGCATTAGACATACGATAACTTTTGTTATTTTCCTTTTTCTACTTATTTTGCTTTTATATTACTACTATATAGATATATTTATATATAAATATATATATATATACATATATATATATTTATATATATGCATAGGGGCTTAGAGGGGAACAGGTATCCTGTGTGTTATCAGACACTCAGCCTAAAACACTGATGGATCCAATATCTCTCTATTACAGAAGATTTAGGAGAAGTCCGGTTGGCCTGCCTCCCTAAAATCCACTCATGCACACCTTCTCGATGGTAAGCCCTGTTACGTCACTTAGGTGGCAACGAACGTGTAGAGTGGTTCTCTTCAAGACGCCTGGTCAGCGTGAAGAGGAAAAGACCAAACCCTCCAGCAATGAGAGCACAACAATACAAATGGCCCTCAGTCCCCAGCAGCTTTCACTCTCCCTCTTACGGCAGCGAGAGGATCAGAGTGGAAGCAGAGGGTGCTAAGAATCTCTGGGTACGACCAGGCTGCCATGCACGGAAATTGAACTTGGCCTGTTATAACGTACGATCACTCATCGGTGAAGAGAGGATATTAGAGCTGGAAAAGGAATTAGAAAATGTGAATTGGAATATCATCGGTTTGGCTGAAACAAGAAGAAGAAATGAATCACTTATAAGTTTATCAAGTGGAAATCTGCTGTACACCAATGGAAACAGTGAAAGGAGTGAAGGTGGAGTTGGGTTTCTGGTCCATAAAGATTTTAAAAACAACATTTTGGAATTCAAAAGTACATCACCAAGGGTGTCAAGACTAATACTCAAGATTTCTAAGAGGTACAAGCTAAAGATTATAATGATTTATGCACCAACATCGAGCCATGATGATGAAGAGGTTGAAGAAATGTACACTGAAATTGAGAGTCTTCTAGATGAGCAGAAAACCCACTACACTATTATTATGGGGGACTTCAATGCTAAGGTTGGAAAAAGGCAAAACAGCGCAGAAAGAGGAACTATAGGAAATTTTGGAATTGGTGAAAGAAATAAAAGAGGTGAAAGACTTGTGGAATTTGCAGAATCTCAAGGAATGTCAGTAATGAACACTTTTTTCAAGAAAAGGGTGAACAGAAAGTGGACATGGAAGAGTCCAAATGGATTAACAACTAATGAAATCGACTTCATCCTCACTAACAGAAGATATATTGTGAATGATGTTACCGTCCTGAATAAGGTAAATGTTGGAAGTGATCATAGAATGGTAAGATGTACACTTGATATAGATGTAGGAAAGGAAAGGAAAAAACTGACTCGAGTAAATAATACAAAGGTCTTTGAGATAACAGAGGAGGAGAAAAAGCAGTATGTACTGGAACTTAAGAACAAGTTTGAGCTTCTGCAGACTGCTCAGGACCAAGATATCGACGAGGAATATTACAACTTTCTGAAAGTGATAAAGCCCAAGAAACCTATAGCGAAACAGAAATCCAAAGAAGAAAAAATTAGTCAAGAAACACTTGTCATGATGAACCAAAGACGACAAATGAAGAGCAAGAAAAACACTGACAGGGAGAAAATTGAGTATACTGAGTTATGCAAAGCCATTAGAAAGAGACTCAGAGAGGACATAAGAAGATTTAACACAAGAAAAGTAGAACAAGCATTAAGGGAAAACAAAGGATTGAAATCAGCAGCCATGAGCAGTAATACAGAAAGACAAATGATACTGAAACTGAAGAATAGCGATGGTGTACTTATAAACAGCAGAGAAGGCATAATTCAAATAGCAGAAGACTACTATAGAGAATTATACAAGGAGCGAGGGAATGATACCAGCAGTGGGGAAGATGGATTGCAAAGTAGCAACACATACGACATACCCGATATTCTTCCTGATGAGGTAGAACATGCATTGAAAAAAATGAAGAATCAGAAAGCCCCGGGGGAAGATGAAGTTACTGTAGAGTTGTTAAAATTGGGAGGAAGAGACATAACACAAAAACTGGCAAGGCTCTTCACAAAGTGCATTAGAAAAGGTGTGATGCCTAAGCAGTGGAATAATGCAATCATAGTTTTGCTGCATAAGAAAGGAGATAAATCAGAAATTGGAAATTATAGACCAATTAGCTTGTTATCCCATATCTACAAGTTGTTCACAAGGGTCATTACTAACAGATTAGAAAGAATACTTGATGAGAATCAACCGAAAGAGCAAGCTGGCTTTAGGACAGGATTCTCAACTATGGATCACCTTCACGTAATATCACAGCTAATGGAGAAAGCAAATGAATATAAAACACCATTATGCCTGGCATTTGTGGATTATGAAAAGGCATTTGACTCCATACAGCATAAGGCAATGTTTGGGGCACTGGAAAGACAAGGCATAGATACTCCATATATTATGATTTTGAAGAAAATATATGAGAGTGCTACATCCTTTATTAGACTAGACAAAGACAGAAGGAAATTTAAAATCGAGAAAGGAGTTCGACAAGGAGACACAATATCTCCGAAGCTGTTTACTGCTGCCCTTGAGGAAGCTTTCAGAAGATTAGACTGGTCGCAGAAAGGAGTCAATGTGAACGGAGAGTACCTAAACCATTTACGATTTGCAGATGACATTGTGGTCATAAGCTACGATCCCAAAGAATTAGAGGAAAATCTTAATCAGTTATGCACAGTTAGTAAGGATTTTGGACTAAAGATGAATATGGCTAAAACAAAAGTAATGATGAACAGGTATGCCACGGAAAGGGAAATAATGATTGAAGGAGCAGTAATTGAAAAGGTGGAGTCATATACTTATCTGGGACAAGTTATTAGCTGTAATAATGATAAATGGCTGGAAGTCAAGAGAAGAATAAATTTTGGATGGATAGCATTCAGGAAATATAGTCACATACTGAAGAGCAATATCCCAGTTTGTCTGAAACGTAAAATAATGAATCAATGTATACTCCCCACCATGACTTATGGAAGTGAAACTTGGGCACTCACCAAAAGAATGGAAGAGAAGCTAAGAACTACACAGCGAAGAATGGAACGAATTATATTGGGAATCAGACTATTAGATAAGAAGAGAAACACATGGATTAGGCAGCAAACTCAAGTAAAGGACATTCTTATCAAAACTAAAGAACTAAAATGGTCTTGGGCAGGACACATAGCTAGAAGACATGATGACAGATGGACTAAGAAAATAACAGAATGGTACCCAAGAGGAGCTAGAAGAAAACCTGGAAGACAAAGACGGAGATGGATAGATGAAATTCATGAGTTTTTGAGTAGTAAATGGATGGCCAGTGCTCAAAACAGAAGGAACTGGAAAGTTGCTGGAGAGGCCTTCATCCTGCAGTGGATTGAAAATGGCTGATGATGATGATGATATATGCATAAAAGTGAAATTTTTGCTGTTATAAATGCTTCCAGAACTAGGAGCCATAATATAGGAAAAGGGATATAGATTTAGTTTTTAGGAAGTTTTCTTTTAACCAGCAAGTTAATTATAGGGATAAGTTGCCTCTGTGGGTAGTTGAAGCTGGCAGCTTAGGGAAATTCAAAGTTTGTGCTGGATAGCCACCTATGTGAGGCGGGATACACATAGGTAGTTTATTTATTTATATAATTTATTTTGTCTAGTGTAACAAAAGCCTGTGCCTTCCTTACACTATATCTCTAACACTAAAGATGGTATAAGGTATAAGACCAAAATTATCAAGATAGTTCTTAGAGAGCAAAATTCTCTTTAAAGTGGGAATGTGGTGTGTTTTTTGTAAAGAAAATGTGCTATAAGTTCCTCTGGCCTGTATGCAAATTAACATTTGAACATATGTGCCATCCAAGGCATATGTTTAAATGTTCTAAATGCTTATTCTATTTATGGCATTTGTTTACAGTAAAACAATATTCATTATTATTTATTCATTTATTTTATTTTTATTGTGATACCTTATGTTATTTTTCCAGGCATGAGACCATTAGTTGCAGCAGCATGGAATGGTCATCTTTCCATTGTGAAACTCTTACTTGAAGCTGGAGCAATACCTGAATTTCCCTCTTTCATAAATGGTGCCAATACCTCAGAATGTGACCTTACATCATTAATGGCTGCATCCTTATGTGGTCACAACCATATTGTCAGGCTCTTGCTGGAAAGAGGAGTTTGTGTTAATCAAGCTTCTACAGCTACAAGTTAGTAATTTTTTGTATACTCTAGGATTAGAACAAAGTTTTGCATTTCCAGGTATTATTTGTTCACTACTGCTTTGGTGATTACACTTCAATTTTGAAATAATATCCCAGAGAGTATGTTAATGTCTACTCAACATCCAAATGGACATCCTGCTGCAAGCCAGTATTGTTATTGATGATACCTAGTACACTATAGTGACTAGATTTTTAGGAATATAAACCAGGAACAAAACAAATTCTGATGATGAACAAATCATGACAAAATGCACTCTGAAAAAGAAAAATTGGCACATTGGCAGGATCCATTTATAAAAGCTAGGGGTGATGTAATTTTTACCATCCTGGCTTTTTTAGAGCACTCTAATATTAGTAGAGATAATATTATTTCATAACACAGTTCAGAAAAAGATCTGTAATTTTATTTTTGGTTTAATTATCATTCAGTTAATGGTAGGAACACAAAAAAATCCCAATCCAGGTCCAATTGTTGTATATTACATGAGAACATTAACTTTAGGAACACAAAAGTCAAAATACATTTTATATATAAAGAAAACTGCAGATAAACCTGTTAATAACTATTAGTTATGTTTTTTTTTATTTTGTTTAGAAGATTTTGTTTTTAACAAATTATAAAATTCCAGGAAAGTCAATTTGTAATCAGTTACTACCTTTGGAATAATTTCCGCTGGACTCCATTTCATGCTTTTGTCTGGTGTTTGTTTATAGAAACTATTTCTGCACTGGCCTAATAGGAAGGAATTCAAGAAAAAAGATATTGGCAAAGCTTCAGGTTCAAATTCATATTGATGGGACGAACTTTTGTAGGCTCTTTTGACTTTTGGCTGTTTCATAGCTTGATGAAGTTCAACAATGGTCTTGATGAAAGGTTGCAGTTTCATCTCCTGGAAATTCAGGTTTTTTTGTCCTCCAAAACAAGCAAGCTGACTAAAAAATATATATTATTAGAAACATAATATACTGATGCCCCATAGCTATAGTTATCTTGATGTGTAACAAACAACTAATACTGCTTTGAAGACGAAGAAACTGTAGCCAGAATCTTGTTAATGTAGAAGTCTGGACGTCACTCCATCCATACATCAGATCTCAAAGTTGACAAAATAGTAGTGCTAGTGTGCCCTTCCCCATGTAGTGAGGAATAGCATTTGCCTATTGTCATCAAGACACTGAGATGGCTTTACAGGATTCTGTCTGCAGTGGCAAAACTACAATGTTGACAGGTTTACCACCAAGGGGCAGGGGTCATCAGTTGGTTTAATATGGGAAGAATAACCAGTTCAAATATCCAGCTCAATAATTTGTAGTTTTGCTTTTGCTGTTTTACTTATTATGTTTTCCTTATTTACAAGGGTCAGTCCATAGTAATGCCTCTTGGGTGAAAAAATATTTTGTATTTAGGTATTAAGACATGAACATGGTAAATTAAAAGTTGCTGTCTGTTACAGATTTTAGAGTAATGAACAGTCAAACTGATGTCCATTTCTATCAGTGATAGGGTTCCTTTTCAAGTCGGGAGAAAACTTAGCTGTCTGGATTCATGAAAAATTGAAGAAAGTGTGCCAACAAGACACTATTTGTAGTTGGTTTTTTTTTTTTTTTTTTTGTTATTAATCGTGAATTATTACTGTTTGCTAACGCATCTGATATGAGCAGATGGCTTGCATGATTTAAAGGAAATTTCATGACATTTGTGACCAGATAAAGAGTGGAAGACCAAAATCTGTATTCATTGAAGCAAACACTAAGAATTAGAATGAAGTTGTTCGATGAAATCATTAACCACACATGAAATTATTAAGGCATTCAAAGAGACATGTATTAACCATTTTAAACACATTAGCTTATAGGAAAATGTGCTGCAAATGGATGCTCAAGGTATTAACAATCGATATGAAATTCTCCAGGCAGGAAATCTGCCAAAACCTCTTGCAGAAGTTGAATAACTTTTAAGGATATTCAAGGATATGATTTCTCAGGGGATGCTTTTAAAGGCATGAAAACAGATGCTGAGACGTGGATCTTCCATTATGATCCTTACTCTAAATACCAGTGTATGGAATGAACACATCCATAATCTCCAGTGAAGAATGGTGGTGAAGAAAAAACCTCAAATTGCCTGATTATCAACAACAAAAAATTATGGCAGTAGCAGTATTGTGGAACAGAGAAGGTGCAAATTAGGTTGATTTTTTAGACAAACTTTTAGAAAAGACTATAAATAAGGAAAGACACTACCAATTACTTGCTAAGCTTATTATTATTATTAGTAGTAGCAGTAGTAGAAACAGAAGTGGCAAATGTTGCAAGGAAACAAGCTTATGCATCATCAAAAAAAAAAAAAAAAAAAAAAACCCCACACTTCCTAAATCACATATTCATTGCCTCTAATAGTTTGCCTAGTTCTTCCCTGAATTTATTCAAACTATTCACTTTCACAACACTATTTTGAAGTTTATTCCAACAGTCAACTACCAGCTGGCTGAAAATTTCCACATATCTATCCTGGGAACCATCCTTCCTCAATTTGAATTTATGCTCCTTCGTAAATAGTCTAAGCAAGGATGCCATCAATATTTAATCAGATTTCCTAACAGGTTCCTTTCCTGATGTTGTAATATGCAGAACTGATGCCTTTCTTGGTAGGAGTACCTTTTTGTTTCCCCTTACTAATTTTGTTGCTTTTGTCTACATCCATTTCAACAGATCCAGATCATTCCTAAAATGAGACTTACAGCATTGTATACACTATTCAAGATATGGCCTTAACATTGTCTTATACAACAGAATAATTATCTCCTTATCTTTGCTGGAAAAATTCCTGTATATCATTGACAAAACCCCATGAGCTGTCCAAGCAGCCTGTCTACACTGCTTAAAGAACTTCATATCTGACTGCACAATTATCTCAGGTCTGTTTTGTTCTCTACTGCCTTGAATGTGTGTGCCACACAGTTAGAATGTTATTCTGGGATTACTGCAACCCATATGCAGTGTCTTGTGTTTGTCAATATTACTTCCATTGCTACTGTCAATTACTATCATTAGCCTAAAATACACTCCTAGTCTCATTTTTATTTTCCCAGTGCTTATGTCACACTGAACTGACTGAACAATCCACTGGCCACCTCTGTTGAATAGGTGCACTGCCTTAGATTCTGTGTACGTTTTAACTTAGAACATAACCCCCTCCTATCCTTTCTATATACATTGTACTTCCTATATTCAAATTATGCATCCCATATGTCTAAGTGGCTCTATGTTTCCAATATTTGTACAATGTCCACGTTTGATGACTTGAAACACAGATATTGTATGGATAACCAACAATTCAGTTTCATCAAATTTTTTTACTAAATTCCTAGCATTAGTGTAGATAATATGTATACATGTACTTGTTTTTACTCTTAGTAACCCTGACACAACCCATGTATCTTGTCATTCCATGAGTACCACTCACCATGCCTTGTAATCTCTCACACCTTACTTTCTGGGCTGCTGCGAGAATAGGTGGAAGCGAGTCTAAGAATCACTTACACCTATTCTAGTGGCTGTTATTAATCTATTAGTCTTGTGTTTTCATCACCCAAGGTCAAATTATAATCTAGTGTTTTAAGAAAAACTAGTAAAGAATGCCATTAATTAAAGAAAATTTTGCTGTGACTCAATATAATATACAATGCAATATACAATGCAAAATCGATGTGTTGCAGGTAATGTATTTTATGTTTCAGCATGGTTTTGAGGTTGGGAAAAAAAAAAGTGATCATCATCTTCAAACATGCTAGATTTATTGCCTTGAGTGATGCAACAATGAAGCTTTGCATGCTTCTTCATCTATATTAATTAGGAAGAATAATAGTTAAGTAATTTTTGAGGATGTTCATCATCACCTAAACTTTGAGGGAAATTTGTTTTGAAGACTACACTGAAGTGGATGCAGATTTTAGGTTTCATGATGTGCATGAATAGAACCTGAAATTTGTAGTGATGAAGAAGAAAAACATACTATGGCTAGGCAAGATGTTTCATAGGAGGATGCTTATGGATGTAGACTTTGTATGTTTCGTGAAATGTATGAATGAAACCTGAAATTTTTAGTAGTAGCAGTAGTAGTAGTGGCATGTGATGCAAGAAAGCATGTGTATGAGCTTATGCAGCATCAGCCAAAAAAAAAAAAAAAATCACACCATTCTCTCCAAATGCCTGTCCAGTTCCTCCTTAAATTTATTCAATCTATCAACTTCCACAACGACAGATGGAAGTTTGTTCCAGCAATTAACCACCCGCTGGCTAAATGCAAATTTCCACACATCTATTCTACATGTCTTTTCTTAATTTGAATTTATGCCCCCTTAGGTTTGTAATCTGAACAAGTGGAAGGATCCCATCAGAATTCAGCGTGCTCAACCCATTCAAGGCCTTATACACCTCAATCAGATCACCGCGCAGGTGCCTAGTCTCCAGCCACTACAATTTGCAGAACTTAAGCCTCTCTTGGTAAGATCCTTTTATTCCCCTCACCAATCTTGTTGCCCTTCTCTGTACACGCTCAAGTAAATCTACATCCTTCCTAAAATGAGGCCTCCAGACCTATACGCAGTACTCAAGGCATGGCCTGACCATTGCCTTATACAGAGGGATAATCACCTCCTTTTCCCTGCTAGCAAAATTCCTATGTATCATCATTGACAAAACCCCATGACCTGCCCTGGCAGCCTGTCTGCATTGCTCAGAAAACTTCATATCTGACTGCACAATTACTCCCAGGTCTTTTTCATTTTCTACCACCTTAAGTGTAGTACCACACAGTTTGTATGTTTCTCTGGGGTTACTTCTACCCATATGCAGTACTTTGCATTTGTCAAGGTTAAACTTCAGTTGCCACTTCTTAGCCCATCTTCCCAAATTATCTAGATCCTGTTGCAGTAGTACACTGCCATTACTGTCATTAACAACCCTGCCAACCTTTGTATCATCTGCAAACTTCGACATTAAGCCTGATATACCTTCATCAATGTCATTGATAAATATACAAAACAACAGTGGACCCAACACCGAACCCTTTGGGACTCCACTAATAATATTAGTCCATGAAGAGCAGCACCCATTGATTACCACCCTCTGTCTTCTCCCACTTAACCATCCTTTTATCCATTGTAGCAACTTACCCTTAATACCATTCTGCTCCAATTTGTACAATAGTCTTTCATGCGCAACAGTGTCAAAAGCGTTCCTGAAATACAAATATATGATATCAAAATTATTTTTTGCATCCAGTTCCTTTGTAACCACATCATAATATCCTATCAAATTTGTCAGACAAGACTTTCCCTTAACAAACCCATGCTGTGTCTGAATTATTGCTGCAGTCTTGTCTAGATGATCCTGCAATGCATCTTTAACCAGTGACTCCATTATTTTACTCGGAACAGAAGTTAAACTAACTGGTCTGTAATTACTCGTGTCACCCTTCGATCCCCCTTTTAATTGGGGATACATTTGCACATCTCCAGTCCGTGGGAACCTCCTTTGAGTCCAAGGATGCTCTCATAATTATGGCTAAGGGTTTGCTTAGTTGCTTTGCCGTCTCCTTTAATATAACTGGATAGATCCCATCCACCCCAGTTGCTTTTCTTATGTTTAACTTCAACAATTTCTCCTCCACTTTGCTCTCAGTTATTACAAAATCATTAAGTATCCTGCTACAATTTGATAACCTGCCATTTTCAAACCTTAATAATTCCTCATGTGTGAATGTAGATGCAAAATACTCATTCAGTTTGTTTGCTATCTGGGCAGGATCATCAACAGTGATGAAGAAGAACATACTATGGCTGGACAAGATATTTCATTGAAGTGGATGCAGACTGTATGTTTCATGATCTGTATGAATGACACGTGAAATTTGTAGCGATGATGAAGAAGAAGAAGAGCATACTGTGGCTGGGCAAGATGTTTCATTGAAGGATGCTCGTCAAGGATTAGAACTTGGACATTGTTTTTTTTTTTCAAGCACAGCCCAACTGTGCAAAAGTTAATTAATTGCTGTCATGCACTTTTATAATTTTCTTTTAAAACAAACACTCTGCCACTGAAATAGCACATTTTAACAGATTATGAGGGGCATTTGAAAAGTTTGTGGCCTCAGTATGAGAGGGTAGTGATACAGTGTTAAAAATTTCTATACTAATATATAACGCTTTAAATAATAACCCACTAATTTATACAGTTTCAATAATGTCTTCTTTTTTTTAAATTACAGGTCCTGAAGTCAACAAAATTGTCCGAATGAGAAAAGATGGACAAAATCAGTCATCGTGCAGTCATCCAGTATTTGGGAAAAAAGAGAGTAATGAACTGTATATTACATACAGTTCATAAGGATATGGTTAAAATATTTGGGGAAGATGTCCCTTCTATTCCATAGTTAAGAAGTGGGCAACAGAATTTAAATGAGGGAGGGAAAGCCTGGAAGATGACCCACACTGGTGAAGACCTGCAATGTCCATTACTGAAAAAGTTGTTGATAGTGTGCATGATCTGGTCTTGTTGACCTGGTGATGAGTGATTGATGACTCACAGTTTGGTACATTGCCAGCATCTTTGCATCTCATCTGAACATGTGTACCACATATTTTCTCACTATGAAAAAGGTGTCAGCACGATAGCTCCTAAAGTTGTTGACAGCAGACCAGAAATGCACAAGGATTCATCCACTTGAACATCTACATTGTTTTCGATCAGATCCAGCAAATTTACTTGCAAGTTTGCAACCATGAATGAGATGTGGGTCCAGCACTTACAGCTAGAGACAAAGAAGCACAACTCTTCTCCCCTTCCAAGTCAATTCCTTCTGCTTGCAAAGTGATGGGCATAATTTTTTTGGGATGCTGATGGAGTGTTGCTAGTGGATTACCTTCAGAAAGGACAGACAGTCACAGGGACATATTACGCTGACCTTGTGAGGCATTTGCATGAAAACATCAAAAGACAAATGCCAACAAAAACTCAGGAAAAGTATCTGTTCCACCAGGACAATGCACCTGCTCACAAGTGTCATTTCTATGGCTGCACTGCATGAGTGTGGCTTTGAAATCTTGGGCCATTCCTCATATTTATCAGACCTAGTACTATCTTTCACCTATTTCCAAATTTAAAAAAATATCCATATTATTATATATTATTATCTACAGTGACATTATTGCTTTTTATAGAGGCTCAAGGGAAAACTTTCTTTGCAGCTAGAATCAATGTGTTACAGCATTGGTGGCAAAAGAGTATTGACTCTAAAGGGGACTGTGCTGAAAAGTAATGTTACCAGGCTTCTCAAATAAACCCTGCATACTCAGGCCACAAACTCTTCAGATGCCCCTTGGATTTTAAATTCTCAAACCTGTACCATTGTCTATGGTTAGGCCTTGATATATAGCTAAGTATGTGCAAATATGCATAGATACTCCACATATGTATTACTGTATACAGTAATTACTGTATGTATATGTAATTTACAAATTAATCTTACTACACAGTACAATCAGTAATCAATGCAAAATGTACAATCTTCATTTTCTTGTAGTCCATATCCTGAATTAGATTATACTGTATTGTATTAGTAGAATTACTTTAAAATGTTCAAACTTTTCTTTGTTCTCTTGCTAATTTTATTAATTCTTGATATAACATTCTTTGAATATAAAGATCATTTTTCTGATTCCCCTTTGGGGGGAATTGCTGTAAAGAGCTTTGGCTGTATGTCCATTTGAAGTTGTGTTAAAGAACCTAATAGGATTTGGTTATTTTTATTTGCTAATATTACAGTAGTGAAATGTAATTAGTTTGTGAAATTCTTCTGGATTTTCTGTAATATGAATTGTGTATTTTGTTTTATCAAAGAATATTATTATCTCCATATTGCTGATTCAGCAGTGCTCAAGATCATCAGCACAGTTTCTGCTACCAACCTTGGAAGGTTTTCATCTGTAATGGTACACAAAGTATTCATTTTCTTCATCAGTTAGATTATCACAGACTTTCTGGCATCATTATAGCTCAAATATTTGCTATTTTCTTCTTTTTATTGACATTTGTGTATTAGCATCAGCATTAGTAGAGGCATATGATGCAAGAAAGCAAGCTTATGCAGCATCGGCCAAAAGGAAAAAAAAAAAAAAAACTCCCATTTCACCCCTCCATTCGTTCGAAATACCTGTCCAGCTGAGCCTTAAATTTATTTAGACTATCAACTTCCACAACCAGGGATGGAAGTCTGTACCACCAACCAACTACCCGCTGGCTAAAGGCAAATTTCCACACATGTATCCTTCATCTGTCTTTCCTCAATTTCAATTTATGCCCTCTCAGGTGATTATTCTGAGCAAGAGGGAAAATCCCATCAGCATTGAGCATGCTCAAACCATTCAAGGCATTATACACCTCTATCAGATCACCTCGCCGGTGCCTAGTCTCCAGACACTGTAATTTGCAAAACTTAAGCCTTTCTTCGTAAGAGCAACCTTTTGTTCCATTCACTAATCTTGTTGCCCTTCTCTGTACTCGTTCCAGCAGCTCTACATCTTCCTTGAAATGAGGCCTCCAGACCTGTATACTGAAAGGCAATGATTCTTTGTAAATGTGTTTCTCCCTTAGCTCAGTACAATATTCAAAATGAAATAAATTGTCTTGCTCAACTGGGATTTAAATAATAACAACTTATACTGAAATGATTTGATGTCACCATACAAATCAGATAAATTTTCCTTTCCCTTCTAGTTTTAAATTAAGAGCATTTAAATTACTAGAAATGTATGTATGAATTGCAAGATCAAACAGCCACTCCATATTTGATAGTTGTTTTTATTGGTTTCCCTTTTTCTGTGTTGAAACGTTCGGTGATGTTTCAACAGTCACATTAAGGCCACGTGATCTTGTAAAATTTACAGTTGAAATAACCACATTCATAATGGTTGGAGATCCAATACTTTCCCATAAAGAGCTTCTTGATGCACAATGCAGTGAATTCCAATCGGAGTTTCAGCTCCGATATCTATCATTTTCTTGGTTATTCTACTCATAAGCCCAATTTTTTTACCAATCATATTTTTTGCACCGCCAGTTGTGATTCCTACCAGGTTTTTAATATTTAATCCTAACTTTTTGATAGATTAGTAAAAATTTTCAAAAAGATTTTCACCTATAGTTGTTCCATGCATACCCTGTAGATCAGCTAAATCTTCAACTGGTACAAAATTATCATTAATTCCACATATGAAGGTGAGGAGTTTGGCTGTGTCGTTTACATCAGTAATGTCATCCAGTGCCACACTAAAATATTTCATTTGTTTTTTTTTTCCAAAAGTTGTTCGAACAAATTCTTTCCAAAATCTTCTACTTTTTGAATAATTGCTTGTCGAGACAAACTAATGTCTTGTATCATTGTTCGTTTCTCCGGACAAATTTCTTCCACAACTTTTAACAAACAACGTTTAATAAATTCACCATCATTGAATGGTTTACTTTCAAAAGCGATCAAACGTGCAACTTGATAACTTTCACGTACATCAGATAAATTTTTTGACTGATATGTTTTTAGTATGTTTTGTTGCTTTCTTAATTCGTTTTGTAACTTTGAGCACTTCTCTTTTCACAGCACTCCTTTTTGTTGATCATAAGATTTATGATTGGAATCAGTGTCATTTCAATTATATTTTTTAAAAACTCACACAGTCTCCTGACACACCAAACACTGCTTTTTTCGTGGTAATCAATGAAGAAATAGTCTTCAGTCCACCTTGGATCAAAAACACGGCACTCCAAATCGATTTTCCCCTTTTGGAACATTTTTAAGAATGATTTTTTTAAATTCAATACAAATTAATAATTAATTCAATGCAATGAACAAGCTATATCAAAATATATAACTGTACTGTATTTAGCGTACATATGGATGCACTGAACCACATGTAGAAGTTTGATACAGTCGAGCTGGATGCTTGCATGCCTGTACACGCAGTGGCGATTGATGCTGTTTTAGTTCACTTTCCACGTGGGCCTTATAAAAATTATTCGCGGGCCGTATCCGGCCCGCGGGCCACAGGTTGGATACCACTGGTCTACAGTATTCTCCCTAGGATCTATCAAATGGGTGCACTGCCCAGTGAATTTAACTGACCGCCCAGCTGAAATTTAAGCGATTCTCGTGGTACCGTATGGTACTGCTCACTGATCTCAATCAGTATTAATTCAAACATACTTTGTGATCGAGGTCAATGCGACAGGAGCAAATAATGTTAAATTATGCAATTAATTTTTGCTCTGCATTGCTTAAGTCACATTTATAAATAACAGAAAAGTTTATAATATTGTGAAGTATTTACACTTCCCCACCTGGCTACTTCATAATGCCACCTGGCTGGCAAAATTTTCTGGGGAGAACACTGGTCTGTATCAGTGGTTCCCACCAGTATGCCCCGATCCTTTTCAAGTATGCCACAAGATTAGGAAAAATTCATTGCATTTGATGGGTGCCTCCGTAGCCAGGTGGGAAGGAGCAGCAGTGCGTAGCACACGCTTCTTGATTAGACCGGGGTTCGAGCCCGTCACCACCAAATACGGAGGATGCGGAAAGGTCAGGGAATGGCCACTGCATATTCCCGGAGCAATATGGCCTTAGTTGCTAATGCTCCTAAAAAAAAAACAAAATAACAAATAACAATTGCATTTGATGATAATCACTATTTTGGTGTGCTGTTGATATTTGTCTTTTAACTTAAGGTGTGACTTGAGTGAAAAAGATTGAGAACAACTGGTCTATATTCATGATCACTTGCATCAGTTTCTTCCAATGCTCTCCTCAGGGTGGTTGAGGAGAGCATTGGAATAGCCTCATGAGATTGCCATTTTGTAACTGGAATTCATTAGGGTCCATCTTCATTTTCCTCTCCTTGGCAAAATTATCAATAACAGACTGGGCAATTTCTTCATCTGTTAAAGCTCTAGTAATTTGTAAATCACCATCTATGTCTACCCAATCGGGGAGCCTCTGTAGCCAGGTGGGCAGGAGCAGCAGTGGTAGCACACGCTTCTTGATTAGACCGGGGGTTCGAGCCCATGACCACCAAATACGGAGGATGCGGAAAGGTCAGGGAATGGCCACCGCATATCCCCGGATCAATATGGCCTTAGTTGCTAATGCTCCTAAAAACCAAATAACAACAGCAATCTACCCAATCATTAAACACCTGTACACCCATATCTTCAGTCTTTTTAACGTAATCAGTATCAGTGTGACTTCAGACTTTTCAACATATCAGTATGACTCGGTTGACCATCATGAATAATTAATCCACATTTTTTGAAATAGTTGTTAATGCAGGTTTCGGAAACTTCATTCCAGGTACTCATTATCATATAAAGTGCATCTAAAACAGTTATCTGCTTTGCAATATTGTATGATGTTCCCAAACCATCATCTATAGACTGGATGATTCTTCTCCTTATATCTGATCTATACAAGATCTTAAAGGTTTTTATTATTCCCTGGTCGAGAGGTTGAATCAGTGATGTGGTATTTGAAGGTAGATAAACTAATTCAATGTTTTTGAAAGTCAACTTTGGATGAGCTGGGCAGTTGTCCAAAACCAATGCAATTTTTTTATTTTTCTTATCCAATTGATAATCTTCAAATAAAGAAGCTGTCATCCAAGCATTGGCATTATTGGCATATTCGACAGGCAGTTGTTTTACTCCTTGAAAACATCTAGGTGATTTACTCTTGCCTGTAACTAATGGCTTCATCTTGATTGTTCCCGTCATGTTGCATGATAAAAGAACTTTAATCCTGTCTTTGATCTTCTTTCCTGCAGACGCAGAGGGATTTTTAAAAATCATGCAATGGTAGCCCTATAGTACAACCCTGTTTCATCTGTATTAAAAATGTCTTCTGGATTATAAGTGCTTAATACAGTTTTCCAAAGGTTTTCAACCAGTTGTCAGCTGCAGAACCATTGGAATCTTTTTTAATCTGTGAAGTTTTTTGTAAACAATATCATGCTTTTCCTTCCATCTTTGTCAGCCATCCATCCATCCATCCATCCATCCATCCATCCATCCATCCATCCATCCATCCATCCATCCATCCATCCATCCATCCATCCATCCATCCATCCATCCATCCATCCATCCATCCATCCATCCATCCATCCATCCATCCATCCATCCATCCATCCATCCATCCATCCATCCATCCATCCATCCATCCATCCATCCATCCATCCATCCATCCATCCATCCATCGCCTTAAACTCTTTGTGTAGTTTTTCAGCAAAATCATTAGCTTTTTGAAGAAGAATGCTATGATTGATTGGTACATTAAATGAGATGGCCTGTTTGAACCAAATGAACAGAGCGTCATCTACTGTTTGCCATTTCCCTTCCTGTTTCCTTTTTCTGGTTTCACTAATCGCATTACTGTTTAATGTGTGATGTGATTTTCATAATTTTTATAAAGATGACTAAGGCTCCTAATTTTACTGCTGCTTCCCTTTGAGACATATTGCTTAAGTTTAATTTGTCATATTTTTCTATAATTTGTAAATTATCTTTTACACTCAAATTCACTTTCTTTCTGTTCGCTGAAATTTTTTTGGGTAGTAAAATTTAAAACACAGTGAAAAAGATAAGGATCAATCAATCAATAACAAAGTACACGGCACGCACAAATTGGAACTAACACAACACATGCAAGTGAGATGTGGAGTAAAAAGTTTGCAAAGTTTAGTTATCAGAATGAAGAGCAGATTTCAGTGAAGGGGAAACACATTTCATCATAATAATGTAAAAACACAGAATTCCAGCTATCGGTATTATCACAAATGCAATAAGATCTAGTATTTGAAGATTCAATGCGCGAGGCATAATATTATGTGGGTTTAAATTAACTCTATAATATCGGTGTAGATACAGTTTGAAACAGTGACCGTCTGGTTGGTGGTATCCACTGAGAATAAATAACAGTAGTCTTCTCTACTAGAGAAGTGTTACTTATTCGAAGTAATGCAATACCTGGTATCTCATTGTGAAAGTAGCCACAATATGAGATACAATTAAAAACAGTGCCTTCATACTACTTAGGTAGGTTTAATTTATGGATAAACTATGGTGTATCTTCACCGATATTATATAGTAAATAAGATCTAGTTTACCACCCGTTTATAACAGATTGTACAAACAAAAAAGCCCAATAAAAGAAAAACTGGAAATTGTTTTTATTGTTTTATGGTTGTGACCTCCAGAAATGTGCTTTTGAAAAATAACACAGAGAGGCATTCAAAATTGATTCTTATAACTTAAAATGTGATTCTAATAAACAATGAAAGTGTAGTACATTTTATTGATTTGAATTGGTTCTTTAAAATTTGATTCTATAAAATGTTTGATTCTAATAACCAGTGATCACTATAACCGGTGCTTACTGTAATTTAAAGAACTGACTATAGCCTATCTTTATGGTACTGAGGATGCGGAGAAGAAATGTTCACAGAACATCCGTGTTTTTGTAAATCACTTCTTGTCATATTGAAAAATACAAATAAAATTACTTCACCTTAAAAATAAAAGCCAGTGGTTTTGGTACCTTATTACTCTATTCTGGTCTGAGATCCCATTACCTGTTTAATATACCATCCAAAGGCTTTAGGTTAGACTTTAGGTGAAGTTAAATAAATTTTTTGGAATATCATTTTTAATTTGAATATTAAGATCTGTACCATGTAATTGCACATCCATTTATCGCAAATTCTAACTGAAAAATATATTTGCATAAATGCTTTCTTATTGTTCAAGTTATCAGATTAGCAGAGACAATTGCAAAGCTTTGCTTTCTACAAATGTATTTTTTTATGTACTGAAAAACAAGCAAGAGTCTTTGTGATAAGTGGTGTTGCGATCACATTACTTTTAAAATAGACCATGTCCAGATTTTAAGAATGTTTAACTAACTGTTTTTAAGTTGCACTTGCAAGTTGCTGTTAAACAGCCTTCAGATATTTATGTCATTCACTTTTTTTATTTTTTGTAGAACTAACCCCTCTGATGATGGCAGCTTTTGGTGGTCATAAACAAACAGTTCAGATCTTGATGGAATGGGGAAGTGATGCAAACTTAACTAATATCTGCAATAAAACTGCTCTGGACATAGCAACAGCAAGAAGCAAGCGAGAGGTTAAAGCTTATTTGGATGATATGACCGTCACAAGGGTAGAATGCGGTAATATATATATGCATGCACACACACACACACGCACTCACTCTCACACACGCACACTCACTCACACACGCACACTCACTCACTCACTCACTCACTCTCTCTCTCTCTCTCTCTCTCTCTCTCTCTCTCTCTCTCTCTCTCTCTCTCTCTCACACACACACACACACACACACACACACACACACACACACACACACACACACACACACCCACCCTCCATAGCCAGGTGGGCAGGAGCAGCAGTGCATAGCACACGCTTCTTGATTAGACAGGAGTTCAAGCCAGTGACCACCAAATACGGAGGATGCGGAAAGGTCAGGGAATCACCACCACATATCCCCAGAGCAATATGGCCTTAGTTGCCCCTAAAAACCAAATAACAAACAAACAAACACATGTGTATATATATGTATGTATATGTCCAAATTCCGAAATTTCATAACTTTTACTGTAAACTTTGTATGATTATCATGTAAGTCATTCTTTTCACAAATGCAGCTTTTTTAAACTTAGGATTGAGATTAGTGTTTTATTCTATACTTTGAGAGCCTATTCATATCCTAGTTTAATATATGTAGTATAAAAAAATGAAACAGAGAGAGAGAGAGAGAGAGAGACTTGCATTAATGTAAAGTTTTTTTTCTTACTGTATGTACTCCCCCCTCCCCTTTTTATATAAGATGAAGAAATATCTTCACTGCTCCCTCTGAATTTAGCAGAGCACTGAGCCTCACCACAACTTGCAGGGTTAGGGACTTACATACTTGATAGTTACAGATTCTTAAAATAATATCACTAGCCTTAAAATTTAAGTTGCATGATATAGAATTAAAATAGTGATGAATATAATTAATAAAAAAATGAAGTAAAATAAAATGCACTTGCCACTGCGAAATCAAAGAGAATTAGTTAACAATTCAACACATTCCCTTTCTAACAGAACAAGTAATTGGACTGTGTTTCAGAAGGACTGTGCAAAAAATGTTACTTTACATATATGTAAAACACAAAAGCCAAGCATGATAGTTCAATCCATTACAGTTCAATTTTGTTGATGTATGTATTCATAAGAGGGGGAGCATCATTTCTGATTTTTTCAGGATTTAAACACAATCCACTATGGTTCAAGTAATCTGCCAGATAGGTTATCTTATTGTTAACAGTTATGGTGATGGAGGTATCAGAAGTGAGCAGAACCATAGTTAGAAGTATTATTTATCTGCATACATGAAGTTGTTGCCTCTTCTGGTCATGTTGGCAATCCAGACTGCAGTAAATAAAAGTGCAGATAGGACCTCTCCCTGTGAGATCATCAAATTAATGATTTCTAATGTAGATCCTGTTATTTACCTTGAGTGCACCATGTCCTCACTGAGCAGAAACTTAAGGAAGGCTAGTGTATTCCTGTAATTTGAAAATGTTTATATCAGTGCTAGGAGTGCTTCAACATTTACACTATCAAAAGTAGCTTTGAGATCTGCATATACTATTGCTGTCACATAAAAGGCTTTGAGATCTGCATATACTATTGCTGTCACATAAAAGGCTTTGAGAATAAAGTTTTTCATAGCCAGCAAGTTTAATGGGGGAGCAGTGAGAGCAGATACTGGCATTCAGTGTTTGTCTGGAAAAGGTAACCACTTTGAGCATGTCTATCAATGCTTAGGCATTGATAGACATTGCACCTTCCAAAACACAACCTCAATTAATGCTTAGGCATTGATAGAGGTTGTGTTTCGGAAGGTGCTGCTAGAGGATTGTATTAAAAAGATGCAACAATGGATCAACCACAAAAGGATGGGATATTTAATTGTAAATCGTGGCACCTCCATCCACACCTGCTTTTAGTGTTTTCCTGATTGAGTTGATTGCATCAATTAATCATCAGTCATAAATTCTGTTTATATATACAAATTAACTTTGTCCATTTGCATAAATGGAATGCATTTCGGGGAACTTTCATTGATTTTTAATTCTTTTGCACTCTTCAGCTGCTCTGAATACACAAAGGAAACTCAGCATGCCTTCAACCTATTGACAGTCATGTAGGGATTTTTTTTTGTTTAACTTAGTTGTCAAAGCTGGAATTTTCTGAGAATCATTGTATGAAGTTCATCCATTCATTGGAATCAGGATTACATAATTGGCTTTCAGACTAAGAAAGATACCATTTTGTGTCTTGCACTATGGTAACATTAATGTGTTTTTGTGTTGCAATGCATTTCTGTCCATTGAAAATCTCCAAATCTTCTAGTTGTAGAGCCCATTAAAAGGTTTTGAAGAGCTGTACAGCTTTTAAAAGCTTTTTGTTAAAAGCTTGTTTTTGACTAGAATAACTCTCGAGCTGTGATGTTCACCAGTCCCTTGATTTTGGTGACAAGTGAGTGTTTTTGTGGCAAAGAACAATGTGATGTAGTTTCACTGCAACATCATTGTCATATTGTTATAAATCATTCTAGAATATGCTAGTAGTGACAACAATTCATCTACCAGCACCAAGGAATTTGTGGAGATTACAATCATTGTTTCCTTAGTATTTGAGACATTAAATTTGGGAACAAGAAGTAGCAAAAACAGAACAGTTGATTTCAGGCAACATACATTTGGTTTCCTGATGGTTATATTTCATGCACTTATTGATGTCAGAGCCAAGTCTAGCCTATTCATTCTTCTTTTTAGGGCACCTCCGTAGCCAGGTGGGAAGGAGCAGCAGTGCATAGCACACACTTCTTGATTAGACTGGGGTTTGAGCCCATCACCACCAAATATGGAGGATGCGGAAAGGTCAGGGAATGACCACCGCATATCCCGGAGCAATATGGCCTTAGTTGCTAATGCTCCTAAAAAAAACAAATCTTCTTTTTAGTTCTTCATTGATGAGCTGTAATCCAGTAGGGATGATGTACCCAAGTAACCTTATTTACAATTTATGCAGTTGTGTGGGGGGACAGAAATTTCCATATATAATGTGTAAGGCAGAGAGATGGAGGTGATTAGTTATTCTACCAACTGCATAATATTTCATTCTGTATGGTATGGAAGTGATGAGGGGTATATATATTGATCCAGTATCATTTTGTGAGGAATTTAATTTAATTGTTCAAGTAATATTTCAAACACCTGATTTCAGGCAACATACAAATTCAGCCTGTCACTCTTCCTCTTCCTCCTCACCTTGTTGTATTTTTCAGTGTGAAGAATGTCCTATAACCATCGGCTATAACACAGGTGATAAATTCAAATTCTTGTGCTGGGTCTAGTTATGTGTTCAAATTATATCTGATTGGTGGGGATAGAAGAATCTTCCTGAATGTATAAATTTTAACACATTTATATATAGCTGTGTGGAGCCAATAATTTTTAGCTCTTTGCACTCTTCAACTACCCTGAATACGCAGAGGAAACTCAACAAACTTTCAGTCCCTTGACAGTCGTGTGGGATTGTTTTTTTTTTAGTTTCACTGGGAAACTTTCCAAGATAATATTTAGCTATAGTTTCTCTAGTGAATAGGGCAAAAGTGTGCTAGGAAGTTGTCAATATCTTGTACAGTCAGTCCTCGTATAACACGTGTTTACACTACACAAATTCGATCATACAAGATTTATAAATAGGGGAACGATATCGTATATAACACGAACCGAATTCGCTTATGCACGATTCGCCTTTGTGTTTACAAGAAATGGCAGTCGAATGCGGAATCACCCCAACTGAACGCAACACGATAGGAATGAAGAGAAAATTCTGAAAATGTATTTGTTTTTTATATCGGTGAAGGGGAAACCCATTTCACCATAATAACGTAAAAACCCACACAATTCCAGCTATCGGTATTATCACAAATGCAATTAGATCGAGTTTACTACCAGTTTATAACAGATTCCACTAGCAGGAATGCAACTGGAAATTGCTTTTATTGTTTTATGGTGGTAATCCCCAGAAATGTGCTTTAGTAAAATGTGATCTAGTGAGGTGTTAATGGTGTGTCTCTGCCTTTATGGTGTTGTTTATTCAGTTGCTACACATGCACAGCTTTGTTTATGTGTAGTAGTAGTAGTGGCATGTGATGCAAGAAAGCAAGTGTATGAGCTTATGCAGCATCAGCCAAAAAAAAAAAAAACACATCATTCCCTCCAAATGCCTGTCCAGTTCCTCCTTAAATTTATTTAATCTATCAACTTCTACAACGACAGATATAAGTTTGTTCCAGCAATTAACCACCCGCTGACTAAAGGCAAATTTCCGCACATCTATTCTGCCTCTGTCTTTTCTTAATTTGAATTTATGCCCCCTTAGGTTCGTAATCTGAACAAGTGGAAGGATCCCATCAGAATTCTCAACCCATTCAAGGCTTTATACACCTCAACCAGATCACCGCGCAGGTGCCTAGTCTCCAGCCACTGCAATTTGCAGAACTTAAGCTTCTCTTGGTAAGAAGATCCCTTCACCAATCTTGTTGCCCTTCTCTGTACATGCTCAATCAAATCTACATCCTTCCTAAAATGAGGCCTCCAGACCTGTACGCAGTACTCAAGGCATGGCCTGACCATTGCCTTATACAGAGGGGCAATCATCTCCTTTTTCCTGCTAGCAAAATTCCTATATACCATTGGCAAAACCCCATGACCTGCCTGGCAGCCTGTGTGCATTGCTCAGAAAACTTCATATCCTACTGAACAATTACTCCCAGGTCTTTTTCATTTTCTACATCCTTAAGTGTAGTACCACACAGTTGGTACGATTCTCTGGGGTTACTTCTACAGTACTTTACAGTACTTTGCATTTGTCAAGGTTAAACTTCAGTTGCCACTACTTAACTCATCTGCCCAAATTATCTAGATCCTGTTGCAGTAGCACACTGCCATTACTGTCATTAACAACCCTGCCAACCTTTGTATCATCTGCAAACTTCGACACTAAGACTGATATACCTTCATCAATATCATTGATAAATATACAAAACAACAGAGGACCCAACACCGAACCCTGTGGGACTCCACTAATAACATTAGTCCACGAAGTGCAGCACCCATTAATTACTACTCAACCTTCTCTTCTGCTTCTCCCACTCAACCATCTATTTATCCATTGTAGCACCTTACCCTTAATACCATTCTGCTCCAATTTTTTACAATAGGCTTCCATGCGCAACAGTGTCAAAAGCTTTCCTGAAATCCAAATATATGTTATCAAAATTATTTTTTGCATCCAGTTCCTTTGTAACCACATCATAATATCCTATCAAATTTGTCAGACAAGACTTTCCCTTAACAAACCCATGCTGTGTCTGAATTATTGCTGCAGTCTTGTCTAGATGATCCTGCAATGCATCTTTAACCAGAGACTCCATTATTTTACCCGAAACAGAAGTTAAACTAACTGGTCTGTAATTACTCGTGTCACCCTTCCATCCTCCTTTGGGAATTGGGGATACATTTGCACATCTCCAGCCCGTGGGGACCTCGCCTGAGTCCAAGGATGCTCTCATAATTATGGCTAAGGGTTTGCTTAGTTGCTTTGCCACCTCCTTTAATATAACTGGATAGATCCCATCCACCCCAGGTGCCTTTCTTATGTTTAACTTCAACAATTTCTCCTCCACTTTGCTCTCAGTTATTACAAAATCATTAAGCACCCTGCTACAATTTGATAACCTTCTTCTATTTTCAAACCTTAATAACTCCTCGTGTGAATGTAGATGCAAAATACTCATTCAGTTTGTTTACTATCTGAGCAGGATCATCAACAGTCGAACCATCGATATCAAGTGGACCAATCAGATTCATCCCTTTCCTTTTAGAGTTTATATAAGTAAAGAAAACCTTGCTGTTTTTCTTAGCATCTTTTGCCAAAGATTTCTTGTAATCTGCCTTCGCCTGCCTAACCTCCTTTGGGACCTGATTACAGACCAGCTTATATCTGCCGTAGGCCTTTTGAGTCGCTTGATAATTTATATGCATTTTTCTTCTCTGTCATGAGTCTCATTAGTTCATTTGATAACCATTTAGGCCTAAATCTTGAACAATATTTCTTAATAGGTTTGAAACTTTTAGTAGCATCCACGATTAATTCCTTGAATGCTTCCCATTTAGAATTTACTGTTGGTAACATCGCAGTTGATCCCACTGTACAGAATTTAAAAACTGTCTGAGACCACTGTACTCACCTTTATGGAAGCAAAAACCCTTTCCTTTACCCCTGATGGTAATTATATCTTTAAGTAAATCCCACATCAGTACACTGTGATCACTGCCACCTAGTGGTTCCTTTATCTGCAAATTCTTAATACACGAATGATCACTGCTGATAACCAGATCAAGGGTATTACCCTCTCTGTTTGCCTCTCGAACCTGCTGCCGCCGAAAACAATCATCCAATAAATCCAAAAAAGTCTTACTAATGTGTCAGTGACCAACCCACAAGTTCCTGTCAATATCTGGGAAGTTAAAATCCCCCATTATAAGACATTCCGATTTACTAGCCCACTCTATTTCTCTGTACAATTGTTCATTGCACTCATTCGAGTCATTAGGCCTATAACACACTCCTACTCTTATTTTTGCTTTCGCAGTGCTTATGTCACACCAAACTGACTCAACAGTACACTGTTCATCTATATCAACTGGATGCACTTCTTTTGATTTTATGTTTTTCTTAATTAACAGTATAACACCTCCTCCCTTCCTATCCTTTCTGTACACATTGTACTCCCCAAATTCCAGTTCTGCATTCCTTATATCTGTGTGACACCATGTCTCTGCTATTCCAAGAATATCTGCCTTTGATTTCTTGACTAGCACTTCAAATTCATCAAATTTATTTACTATACTTCTAGCATTGGTATACATGCACCTATTCTTATTCTTAGTTACCCTAACACATCCCTTATACCCACCTGTTTCACGATGACTGCCATCAGTCCCTGAAACCCCCAGGACCCCTCGCTCCAGGTCGCTACTTATTCTTATAGTTTTTGTGCAAGAATCACCTTCACCTCTGCCTGCGGCTACTTTTAACCTTTCAGTCTGTGAATTCCCCCCCCCCAAGCTAGCAGTTTTCCGACCCACCTAACACTGCCTCGATAGCATCAGCAAATATTCTTGCACCCTTTCTATTTAAGTTCATCCCATCCCTGTAGAAACAGTCTCTCCTATTAACAAGCACAGACCACGCTGAAAAAAATTCTACCACTTGAGCCTTTCACAATCTTTCCAGGGCCGAATTGATTGACAAGGGTCTCATCATGTAATCCCTCCTATCGTGTCTGGGCAGAATTGCAGACACTTTCAAATTTAACCCTGACTCACGACTTTTTTTTTGCAAAATTGACCTGTACTTGTTAAGCAAATCTGCAGATCTCCTACTCTTAATGTCATTGGTGCCAATGTGTACAACAATATCACCCTTTGTGCCCTTAAAAGATGATATATGCTTTACAACATCATCAACTTTTGCCCCTGGCAGACATACCCTGGTCCTGTTCCATCTATCCTTTTTACACAATATATTCCCCGTCTCCCTGACAATAGAGTCACCAACAATAACTAGTTCCTTTGGGACCAGCCATTCTGCCTTGGAGATTGCCGCTGTGTTGCCTGATGCCCAGGAGTGAGCTCTGGCATTGAGTTGGGCAGCTGAGAGCTTGACGGGCCCCTCATATTAATTTCTTCAAGGTCATCTACCCTACACCTCAAGCTCTCATAGAAGCCCAGTAGAACGCTGAGTTGATGCCTAATTTCTAGACACTCTCTGCACCTGGCACACACAAAGACATCCACCTTGGCTAGATCATGTTCTGTTCCAGAGAGTTGGGCAAACATTTCACAAGTTGCACATTTTTTTAGGCTGTGATGTGTTTGAGAAATGCCCCCCCCTCAGTTTTCCCCCGAGTCACAGCACTCTTGCCACTTTGTGCCCATTGCTTTGCTGCTCTAGTCTGAGGCACGATATTTTAAATTAATAAGATCAATAAATTAAATTAATTAATTGTCAATACTATGCAATCTAATAGAATCCTAAATGCAGTGATGCGTATTATGCTATATAATTATACGTTAGAGCTGCCTAGTTACCACAATTAAAGATTTGACTTCCCTACTACTCTATACAAAAACAATGGCTGCAAGATTCGAACGAAATAACGGTTTTACGTATATTAAGCAGTAATCTACAAAAACTCTTTATCTAAATTAAAAATAAAAATAACCAGCGTAACAATAACTATAAGACTACGTTTAAAGTACAATATAAAATAACAATTAGGTAAATAAAAAGGCAAACACTTATCGCTTTTACGGAGCCTGTAATTCCCAGCTGTCATTTTTAAAGAGAGTCAGCGCCCTCCGTATCAAGCGTGTGCCTCCTCATTTTGTAATTATGCTTTATTCCCTAAAAATGAGTAAAATACTTAAAAGGTGTGAAAAAGAAGCATCCTGGTGAAGACACTACAGATTCAGAGAGAAAAAGAAAAGCAATATCAATAAACGGAGGTGAACTGGGTCAAAAATTCTTACCCAGGAAAATTTGTAGTGGCCTCATACTAGCATTTATGGCCAAAATCACACTGGCTTCCGGCCCACTGGGGTTTCCCCGGTAAGGCTTATGGCCAGTCCACCTCTGTCGATAGAGAAAAAATATGAAATTGTAAAATGCTTTGAGCGAAATGAAAGACCATGTGATATTGCACGTGCTACAGTCCTAAATGAGGCAATGCTGAGAATTACAAAGAATGCAGAGAAAATAAAAACAACTTTCATAACAGGAACAACTCAGTGTAATTAAAATCCACTAGATTAAGGCACAAAGAATTGGAAGAGATGGAATGGCTGTCATCTGTTTCGATAGAAAATCAAACAAAAAACAAGTTTGCTTACGATAGAAGCAAAAGCATTAGCAATATTTTATTACATAATAGTCATAATAAAATACTTAAATATTTTATTACGATAATTTATTGTGTTTGGTAATGTTTTGGTTACAAATGTGTGTTCAATCTTGGGTGGTTGGCACCTAACCCAATTTTTCCAATAGGGCCTGTTGTTTATATTGCACAATTTTGCATTGCACGAGGGTTTCTAGGAACACAACTATTGTGCTATACGAGGACTGACTGTATATGATTTTGTGCAACTAGTAGCATCTACAGAAAAGTGATTTCTTTGAATTCTTTATTGAAAGTTTGAGAAAGCTATATTAGTTGTTGAGCAAACAGGAAAAATACGAGGTCAAGTATGGAATGTCGCTAATCAAGAAATGCAACAGAAAAAGGATATCTTCTATTGCAGAATAATTTACCATAGCTCATTTAAAATTGCATTTACTGATATGGGTGCACAGTCTTTAATGTTATAAATTGATTTTATGATTTAGAAAAGTATGTTTGTTGTTGTTGTCATTCACATCATAGTTATTCTTCAAATATACTGAAACAAACTTATCTTACTGACAGATATATGTTTCACATTAGTTCTTTAATGTCCCTTGTGGAAAAATTAGTTGCTCTCAGTTACTCCAGTTAAGTACAGTTCGAAATGATTGAGGAACTGATATTGCTAGTTGCATTGATGGCCATGTTTTTTCTGCTTGTTAAGTGTAATTATTTTTTAATTTTTATTTATAGTTTAGTGTTTTTTTGTATATTTTTTTGTTTTAAATATAAAATCATATATAAATATATATGTAAATAATACAAAATAAGAAAAAGGAGCAGTGAAAGCCAGCAAAATCAGAAAACCATAAGATTGTGAATAGTATAATGAGAGCCTTTATATGCAGATGGAATGAGCAAAGAAGAGTGATTTCAATTTTCCCTTAATGATTGAACTAAGTGGGGAGAAAACTTAACATGGGAAGCAAAATTTTTAAATCAATTATCATTTTTGATTATTATTTGTATCAGCCTGTTAGGAAAAGTACTGTGGACAACAGTTAAATCTGATCATCCCCCATGAACCAGATAACAGTACAGGAACCGTTGGGAGGGAGAGCAGTCACAGAGTTTTAAAGTGCTGTATGAGCTCTGTCAACTGAGGAGACAGCATGTGGAGGATGAATACATTAGAATTAAGAAATAACTTTAAAGCAGTAGTCAGAGAATCCACGAATGCCTATGTATTATTAAGAAAGTACATCATGAGGAGAATGCCAAGATGTTGAATATTGAAATTACAGAAGACTGTTTATTAGAAAAACTTTCGTGCCTATAGACAAGGCTCCTAGAGTTACTACATCAATCCAGTAATTTTGAGGAAGGTGACAAAAGGGAGAGTGCATCAAACTATTAAGGTTAATTACAAGCATCATCTGAATTGGAAATGATTGCTTTGGACTGGAAAAGTACCAATGTATCACCAATACAAAAGCAATTGTAAAAGTGAAGTGGATAAGTACAGACTGACTTCAATGGTAGGGAAAATAATGATGGCAGTGATAATCTGCATTATGTGGTCATTTACATAAAAATGGAATTCTGAAAGAAACACATTGGTTTTGTTAAGGGAAAATCAGTTTTAATCTGGTTGGCTATTTCAACAGCAATTCACATTAACTGAATGTAGAAAATAATTTGTCATCGTGTATTTGACTCAGCCTCTCATGAGAGGTTACTGTATAAACTGGAACACATTGGGATCGTGGGTAAGATCCTGAGAAAGGGGGCCGTGATTAATGGTTACTTCTCAGATTGGTCTAATGTTGTTAAAAGTTTTAGAAGTGGGGTCCTCCAAGGATTGGTTCTGGGGCCACTTTGGTTTCTGATTTTCATAAATGATATTTATGAAGGGATAGCCCTTCATATGGGTGTGATTGGGAGAGTGGTTAATAGTGCCAAGCAGTACTCCTTCAGCAATGGTCAATTTTAATGCTACAAAATGAAAAATCATACACTTGGGGAATTGCAACCAACCCCAAAATAACTTATGTACTTGTTGAAGTTGAATTAAAAAACATAGACCAAGAAAAAACAGACATAGACAAAGAGCAAGAAAATGATTTGGAAGACGCAAATGGACAGACACAGAGTTCTCCATACGGTACAAACGTCACTCCCTCATCTTATCTGGGGGCCCATAGTGTTCTCTCAATGATTTATCAGTATAGAATGCTTAGCAGTTGCTAAGATTACCTCTCTAAACACTTCTCATTGGCGTTTACATTTTTTAACATTAGTTGATCCTACTTAAATGAGTTTAAAAAATGTCTGAGCACCATTATAATCACCTTTGCAAAACCAAAATTCCTTCCATTTACTCTTGACTGTAGTGATTTCTTTGAATAAATCCCATATTAGTATGCAGTGAACACTGCCACCTAAAGATTCTTTAACTTTATGATTCTTAATACATGGTGAATCACTGCTGATGTCCAGATCAAGAACTTTGCTTTCCCTTGTTGCCTTTTTAACATGTTGGTGTAAAAAGCAGTTATCCAACCAATTGAAAAATTCTTTGCTACTTTGTTGCCTCTCTAATATGTAGTGTAGAAAGCAATCGTACAGTGAATTGAGAAATGTTTTGCTATTGGAACTCGCAAGTTCCAGGAGATATCTGGGAGGTTAGTCTATTTTTCTGTATAGTTGTTCATTATACCTTTGCAATCATTTGACCTGTAACACACTCCATTTTGTTTTCCCAGTGTTTTGTCATGCACCAGACCAACTCGGTATTACACTGGCAACCCATGTATACTGGTTGTGCTGGTTTAGATTTTTTTTTTTTTTTTTTGTTGCTTCTTAACCAAAATCATCACCTTTCCATCTTCATCTTGTCTGCCCTTTTTGTACATATATTATACTGAATCCTCAGTATTAGAGTGAGACCATATTTCTGCTATATCTGAATTTAATGAGTTAGTCAATATTTCATTCATCAAATTTATTTACTATACTCCTGGCATTAGTGTATAAGCAAGTAAGTAGTGTTTTTTAGTAACTCTTCCACAGTTCATGTAATTGTTAGTCCCATGTGGACCCTCCTTGGGCCTTGTAATCCTCCCACCACACCACTTAATTATGAGAGCATCCTTGGACTCAGAGGAAGTCCCCACAGACTGGAGATGTGCAAATGTATCCCCAATTCACAAAGGGGGATCAAAGGGTGACACGAGTAATTACTTGTGTTAGTTTAACTTCTGTTCCGGAGAAAATAATGGAATCACTGGTTAAAGAAGCATTGCAGGATCATCTAGACAAGACTGCAATAATAATTCAGACACAGCATGGGTTTGTTAAGGGAAAGTCTTATCTGACAAATTTGATTGGATACTATGATGTGGCTACAAAGGAACTGGATGCAAAATATAATTTTGATATCATATACTTGGATTTCAGGAAAGCTTTTGATACTGTTACACATGGAAGACTATTTTACAAATTGGAGCAGTATGGTATTAAGGACAAGTTGCTACAATGGATAAAAGGGTGGATGAGTGGGAGAAGACTCAGACTTCGGTGTTTGACCCACTGTTGTTTTTTATATTTATCAGTGATATTGATGAAGGTATATCAGGCTTAATGTCCAAGTATGCAAATGATACAAAGGTTGGCAAGGTTATTAATGACAGTAATGGTAGTGTGCTACTGCAACAGGATCTATAAAAGTTGGGCAGATGGGCTGAGAAGTGGCAAACTGAAGTTTTAACATTGACAAATGCAAAGTACTATATATATATTGGTAGAAGTAACCCCAGAGAAACGTACCAACTGTGTGTTACTACACTTAGGGTGATAGGAAATGAAAAAGACCTGGGAGTAATTATGCGGTCAGATATGAAGTTTTCTGAGCAGTGCAGACAGGCTGCCAGAGCAGGTCATAGGGTATTGTCAGTGATATACAGAAATTTTACTAATAGGGAAAAGGAGGTGTGGCCTGACCATTGCCTTTGTATAAGGCAATGGTCAGGCCACACCTTTAGTAAGGCAGGAGCAGCAGTGCGTAGCACACGCTTCTTGATTAGACCGGGATTCGAGCCTGTGTCCACCAAATACGGAGGATGCGGAAAGGTCAGGGAATGACCACCACATATCCCCAGAGCAATATGGCCTTAGTTGCTAATGCTCCTAAAAAGCAAATAATAACAACAACAACAATAACACCTTCAGGTCTGGAGGCCTCATTCTAGGAAGAATGTAGAGTTGCTTGAGTGAGCACAAAGAAGGGCAACAAGATTGGTGAGGGGAACAAAGGGGTCCTCTTACTAAGAAAGGCATAAGTTCTGCAAATTACAGCGTCCAGAGATTAGGTACCTGCGAGGTGATCTGATTGAGGTGTATGAGGCCTTGAATGGGTTGAGCAAGCTCAATTCTGATGAGATTCTTCCACTTGCTCAGATTTAGACCGGGGTTCGAGCCCGTCACCACCAAATACCGAGGATGCGGAAAGATCAGGGAATGACCACTGCATATTCTCGGAGCAATATGGCCTTAGTTGCTAATGCTCCTAAAAAAAACCAAAATTACAATCAATTACAATTACTTGCTCAGATTACAAACCTGAGGGGGCATAAATTCAACTAGAGGAAAGACAGTTGTAGAATAGATGTGTGGAAATTTGGCTTTAGCCGGTGGGTAGCTGATTGCTGGAACAAACTTCCATCTGTCATTGTGGGAGTTGGTAGCTTAAATAAATTCAAGGAGGAACTGGACAAATTTTTATTGGGAATGGATGTGTGAATTTTTTTTTTTTTTTTTTTTTTTTGGCAGGTGCTACATAAGCTTGCTTTCTTGCACCACATGCCTCTGCTACTACTACTACTTCTGTTATTGATGTTACTGCATGTTACAATAGAAGTAATGTAAGAATCAATTCTACCTCTTCTTACAGCTGTTCTTAAATTATTAGTGTCCATATTCCTCCAAACAGTTTTCTGCCTCCTCCCAACATTGCCTCAATAGCATCAGCAAATATTTTTGCGCCTCTTCTGTTGAACTGTTGAAGTTTATACCATCTCTATAGAAACAGTCTCATCTGTAAACGAGCATAGTTTTCACACAATGTGAGAAGTGGTTTTGGCATGAATATCCATTTTGAAATAATAATCAGTACTGGGTTAATTCTTTAATATTATAAGTTATTTTATAAATTTAATTACTGTGGTACTGATGTATAGTACTACAGGTTTTAATTTATTTTTAACCAAATTTTCTCAGACTAAAGCATAGCATATAACTTAGAGCAGTGAGGATGCATTATCTTGGGAGGGTAATTGCTAAAAGTAGTTCTACTGTAAATCAAATTGTGTTTGCTTTGTGTGTGTGGTATGTGTGCAGAATTTACTATAACTGAACAGAATATTGCTACAGGAGATCCATTTGTATGTATATCAGGTGCAAAGAGAGAGAGAGGAAATTTAACATAAATTTAGCATTTTAATATATGAATTTAAATGCTTGAAGATTAGAATTATTGGTTTGAAGGAATTAAATCAGCTACCCAACTCATCACTAGAGCCTACTTTTGCCAGATCAACTTTGCCCATTTTGCTGTTGCTGAGCATCATTGGTTTAAGCAGCATGTTAACTGCAACCCACATTCAGATATTGAAATTCTGGACTCTGCACATGATTCTCATCATTACTCTTGGTTGGGAGTGCTCCTTATAGCTGTGGTGGGTTCCAACATTTATTGCAGTCATGGAACCTGTATACATCCTATTATGGAGGTGATTATTTTACTGCATGATGAGCAAGGTAAACTTATTATGTGGTAAATGTATGCCATCCTACTTCTACAGCAGAGTCTAATAGCTGACGAGTTGCCTCTCCCTCCTTTCTTTCTCATTTTTTTCCTTAATCACTGTTCATGATCTGCATTAGTTTGATGTAGTGTACAGATCACATGTTCTGTGGTTCTGCAGTATAACATTGGTCCTTTATCAACATGTTTTCAAAGTTGATAAAGGACCACATAACTTTAAAAAATTCTCAGTATATAATTTTTATTTTTTGATTTCTATGTTTTAGCTTTTATGAAGTTTCCATTATACTGTACTTTATTTTTCACTATATTTTCGTAAAGTAGTTATTTGTATATTTCATCAGTAGTTGCAAGATTTATTGCAGTATGCTTATTTGTGATTCACAAGGCCTTTTTGCTAATTATCTTGTTACCAATTACAGTAGACTCTTGATTTTCTGGGATAGATGGTAAAAAAAGTTCCCAGATAATTGATTTCCCAGTTAATCCAAAAATACAGAAAGTCCCCGACATACGTAAAAGATATGTTCCAGGACTTCTTACGTAAGTTGAGTTTTACGTAATTAACTCGGAAATGACTAATAAAATATTGCTACTATATCCCTGATATGCCAAAATACTTATATATTTTTAATTAGTTCAATTAAAAACTTTATCTGGGGGTAGCAGCGAAGTAGCCGGAGTGGCACATAAGAAAAGAAAACATAAAAGGAAGAAAAAATGCATGTTATTGTATTGTAAAAACTGATTTGTATTTCGTAGCGTTGGTTATTATAGTTAACTTCATTGGTGCCGATCGCTTCGCCGCTTCATGTATTTTCTCTTTTTACTTTATTATTGTGTTCACTGTTGCCACTGACAAATCTGAATTCCGTGCGATACTTGTTAATGTTTGGCCACTTTCATACATCCTTATTATATTTTCTGATCCAATTCGATCGCTTTCCTTTTCTTGGTAGATTTACTAGTACCGCTGTCACTTATTCTCTTAGTCGGCACCGCGATAACAGTCAAAATTAAATTTTCTGAAAAGAACTTCATAGGGTTAAGGCAAAAACTCACTATTAGGCCCCACGCGAGCTCCATTTCACTACAGCACATTTCAGGATGTCACTGCCATAAAACAATAAAAATAATTTGTACTTTTCCAGGTTACTGCTCTTTTCTGTTAGTGCTATTCATTATAAATAGGTAGTAAACTCGATCTTATTGCATTTGCAATAATACCAATAGCTGGAATTCTGTGGGTTTTCATGTTATTATGGTGAAACGTATGTCCCTTCACTGAAATATTCAGTCATATAAAAATATATATGTAAATAACGTAACATAAGTCCGAAGCTATGTAAGTTGGAACTTACTGTATTGAAAAATGTTCGGCAACCTACGTAAAAAATATGGCGATAGATAAAAAATGAAAAAACTTACAACACACAACTTGCGCATCCAATATGCGAGTAGTGCGTATTGGGCACGCATTTATTTTTTATGATGTCGATTTTAAATCTAATAGCTTCCCTTTATTTTTTACAAGGTTGTGTATGGTTTGGTCACCAACATTATTATGGTTCTTTAGAGATTTAACAGATGTAGCATTTTCAAACCTTTGAATAATTTCAAGTTTTTGTTTAATTGAAAGCATAACTCTTGCGTTTGCCCATCATTTTCGCGATTTATAAACAAAAAAAAAAATAGTTACTATAAAAAAAAAATTCCGACATCCCTGACATTAATAACGAAACAAAATTTGTCCTTTAGCGGTGTGACGGAACACAACAAACTAAACATTTGTCCTCTCTTTTTTTTTTTTTTTTTTTTTTGAGCTGCAGGTATGAAGATAGTGGGGGTTGCAATATAATAATCTCCCAATGACGACTTATAACACTGCTTCTTGCTGCTTATTTATGACTTGCAAAACATCTGCTTCTATCTATTTTAGTTATTACTTGAATTTTATGATTTCTGGTTGATTTTTTAGTGACTCAGTTAATGCGATCCCAGTAAATCGAGAGTCTGCTGTATTTACAAATTGATTACGTGATATTTAAAAATGATTGTTTTGACTTCACTGCACGTATATCAACATAATATTCACTCAAATTAGTGCCCCAAATAACTGCCATGTTGTAAGAAGCATGCCAAGTAAAATCATAGTAGTTACGAGTAACCATGCTTAGTGAACTATCAACCAGACAGACTATGAGATCACAAGAGAAATCTAGTGCCGATATCTTTGATGACAACATGAATAATTCTAACTCACTATGGGGAATGTTTTTATTCTTTTCATTTTATCGTTAGATGATGGCCATAGTAGATATGTTATTATTATTGTTATTTTTTGGTTTTTAGGAGCATTAGCAACTAAGGCCATATTGCTCCGGGAATATATGGTGGTCATTCCCTGACCTTTCCTCATCCTCCGTATTTGGTGGTGACGGGCTCGAACCCCGGTCTAATCAAGAAGCGTGTGCTACGCACTGCTGCTCCTTCCCACCTGGCTACGGTGGCGCCTTAGTAGATATCAATTACTCCTACGCCATATGAATTACTCATATTACTCATACTCTTATGTTGTTATCAACAATATTGGTGATCAATTTTCTCTAGAGGTCTCACAGTCTGTCTGTCTGCTTCATAGTTTTGATAAGGGTGGTAACTCATAACTGTTGGGATTTCACTTGGAATACCTCCACTAATACTGGGAATTATTGTTATTTTTTAATTTTTAATGTATGTAGTAGTAGTAGAGGCATGTGATGCAAGAATGCAAGCTTATGTAGCATCAGCCAAAAAAAAAAATCATTTCACACATTTTTTTTTTATGTAAACCCCAAACACGAGAGGTATGATGTCTCGTGTTTGGGGTTTACATAAAAACCATGCTTGGGTTGGAGGTTGAGAAGACGAAAGAAGATATTTGTTGACATTGGACTTGAACTTCTATAAACTGTAATTTTCAGGAAATATGTATGAAGGAAGGTTGTTCCAGAAAATGGCAGTTGAATGAATAAATGAGGAAGATGAAAAGTTGGTTCTGTGAGTTTGGAGTTGGACAGTAAATGAATGTTGGCTGGTGGCGGCATGTGTTCGGACTGTTTTGAAAGAGAGAGAGCGGTTACGCACTGCTGCTCCTTCCCACCTGGCTACGGAGACGCCAGAGAGAGCGGGAATTATAGAAGCCAATTCAGAAGAACAGTGCCCATGGAAGTATCTGTAGAAAAGGCATGCAGCAGAAACAGTACGTCTATGAGACAGCGAGTGGAGAGACTTTGTTAAAGATGAATCATTAATTAACCTAACTGCCCTCTTCTGAATGGAATCAAGAAGCCTGAGAGAGGTTTTGGGGCACCTCCCCAGATGAGGGAACAATATTCCATGGCAGGGTGGATTTGTGATTTATACAGAGTGAGCAGCTGTTTGGAAGAAAAGTAACGCCGAGAGCCAAAGAGAAAACCAAGTTTTTTAGATGCAGAGGAAGCAATATTTGTAATGTACTTGTGCCAAGAGAGATTAGAAGTCAGGGTAATCCCAAAAAGAGATATATCATTTTGCCTAGAAATCAGAGTGTCACTCTGATTTCTGATTTCTCCTATGCTTATCTGATGATAAGCATAGGAGTAGAAGAATCCTTTTTGAGAGATATAAGACAAAACTGAGTTTTAGAAGGGTTGAAATCAACTAAGTTGTCTTTGCCCCGCTGGAGAATTAACTGAAGATCGGCATTTAAGGAATTGGTAGCAGGTTTTCGAAAAATTGAAGCTGATTGAGCAGGGCAAGGTTTCTCAAATTGGAAAGTGGAATGCAATGTGCTATCATTGGCAAAACTATGGATAGGATTTCTAGTCAATGGAAGAAGGTCATTAATATACAAGAGGAAAAGAGTGGGGGAAATAACTGAACCTTGGGGGGACACCACCATTAGTGGAGAAGTTAGAAGACAGAGAGCCATCTACCATCATCCTCAGTGAGCGATCAGAGAGAAAACTGGATAACCAATTACTAAAAACAGTTGGCAAACCTTAAGATGGAAGCTTGTTTAGAAGACCTTTATGCCAAACACGATCGAAAGCCTTTGAGATGTCAAGAGCAAACTACTTGTTTCACCGAACCTTTCCATTGAATTAGTCCATAAATGGGTAACATAAGCCAGAATATCACCAATCGATTGACATTGACGGAATCCATACTGGTGATTGTTGATCAGGCAGAAGGTTTCTAGGTAGTTGAAGAGTTGGAGGTTAATTGATTTCTCCATTACTTTAGAAAGAGTAGAAGTAATTGCAATGGGATGATAATTGGATGGGAGGGATTTGTCACCCTCTTTTTGGAACTTGCTGGATATGAGAAAATTTCCAAGCAGAAGGAAAAACACCTTTGGAATAAGAAAGTGAAAAAAGGCGACAAAGAATAGGAGTAAGTTCAGGAGCATAGGTTTTGAGAACAAGTGGAGAAATACCATCGGGACCTGGAGCTTTCTTAGCATCAAGATTCGTCAAAATCCTTCTGACGGAAGACCACAGGGGGCATTGAATGGAACGTGTTGGGAATGGTGGGAGGTGTTTTACCAAGCTCATTAATACATGAGTTGGAAGAAAAATGGGATGCTAGCAGGTCAGCTTTATCCTTCGCTGAAGTGACAACAGAACCATCTGGTTTGTATAGAGATGGGAGCAGAGATGGGCAAAAGTTGCGGCCAATAGCTTTGGCAAGAGACCAGAATGCTCGGCTACCATTAGGTAGCCGAGCATTCTGGTCATTAGGGCAAGAAGCAAGTTTTCTACTCTTAGCTTGTTCAAACTCTAGTTTGGATTGATTTAACTGCTTTACAATTGTTACGAGCTTTGGTGTACGCAGAAAATGAAACTGGAGAATTAGAAACAAGCCAATTACAATATGCAACATTCTTCTCTTGAACAGCCTTAGCACATTTATTGGAAAACCAAGGTTTAGATAAAGGACGAGATTTTAAAGTGGAGTGTGGGATAAAGGATTCCATTCCTGCAAGAATAATTTCACTGACACGATCTGAGCAAATGTTGACATCAGAAGTTTTGAAACAGTAATCCAACCAAGGAAAAGAAGAAAAGAAGTCTCGCAGGTCATCCCATTTTGCATTCTTGTAATGCCAAACAACAGAAGGTTGGGAATAGCCATGAGATAAAGGTTCCATTGGAGAAGAGACGATCACCAAGTTGTGATCTGAAGTGCCTAAAGGACCTCTCACTTCGACCGTGTACTTAGAAGGGTTGTTTGTGAGAAAAAGATCAAGCGTATTGGCTGTATGATTAGGATTGTCCTGTATTCTTGTAGGAAAATGAACAGTCTGTGCAAGGTCATTAGTAATTGCAAAAGCCTCAGCATCTCGACCAACTGGGTCGGTGTGACTAGAAAACGGAAGCCAGCTGGAGTTGTGAACATTAAAATCACCAAGGAAAATTACCTCACTGTTAGGAAAGTTGGACTGGAGAATGTCAAGTTGCAAAGAGAGGAAGTGAAAGAGCTCCAAGTGATTAGTGGAGTTGGGAGAACGGTAGAGACAACAGATGAATTTGACACAATGAGGTAGAGAGATTTTAAGCCAGAGAAGATCAAAGAGAGGAGATTTCAAATTGACAAGTCTCTGACAGGGAATAACAGAACGGACATATGCACAAGTACCATCTTTAAGGCGAAAGTAATCGTACAGCAAATAATTTGGGCATCTGAGATGAGCAGTAGTTGAATCAACCAATAACTGAGATTCTGTCAGAAAAAGTACATGGGGTTTGGCAGACTGCAAGTGGAAATGAACATCATTGAGATTAGAATTGAGACCACGTATATTTGTGAAATGAATTAGGAAGTGCTTGGGAGGTTTAGATCTTTTCGCAGATAAGCTTGCTCCATTAGTTTGACAATTCATGTTGTATTCAATAGTAAGAAAAAGTGGGCGGGACATGCTGTATGAAGTAATGAAATTTTTGGATATGGCGTACACATGGTAAGAATATACCCAGCTCCTTGACATAATGTGGCCTCGACAATGCTCCCCGCATACACACTACTCAGACTCCCTCCAGTCATTATCTGGCAGAATACAGGTAGCAAGATTATACACTAGCTGATCCTGAAGCCTCCTAGAGAGTTACCAATAGGTTCGGTCTGGGATACTAACTAGTGGCCGGCCTGCGAACGCCGTTTTAGAGCTGTACCCTCGTAATGTAAGGAATATTGGATCTTGCCCCGATGTTCATCATAACCTCAAAAGTCATCAGTCATACTGCATGATGGAAGAGATAGGGAAGTGTTGACCGGAACTTAGCTCTAGAGACTTGACATGGGTTCCAGTCAACACTTCCCTATCTCTTCCATCATGCAGTATGACTGATGACTTTTGAGGTTATGATGAACATCGTGGCAAGATCCAATATTCCTTACATTACGTCAGTTTGTGTGACATAAGCACTGCAAAAGCAAAAATAAGAGTAGGAGTGTGTTATAGGCCTAATGACTCGAATGAGTACAATGAACAATTGTACAGAGAAATAGAGTGGGCTAGTAAATCGGAATGTCTTATAATGGGGGATTTTAACTTCCCAGACATTGACTGGAACTTGTGGGTTGGTCACTCACACACTAGTCAGACTTTTGTGGATTTATTGGATAATTGTTTTCTGCAGCAGCATGTTTGAGAGGCAACCAGAGAAAGTAATACTCTTGATCTGGTTATCAGCAGTGATCATTCGTGTATTAAGAATTTGCAGATAAAGGAACCACTAGGTGACAGTGATCACAGTGTACTGATGTGGGATTTACTTAAAGATTAAATTACCATCAGGGGTAAAGGAAAGGGTTTTTGCTTCCGTAAAGGTGAGTACATCGGTCTCCGACAGTTTTTAAATTCTGTACAGTGGGATAAACTGACGATGTTACCAACAGTAAATTCTAAGTGGGAAGCATTCAAGGAATTAATCGTGGATGCTACTAAAAGTTTCATACCTATTAAGAAATATTGTTCAAGGTTTAGGCTTAAATTGTTATCTAATGAACTAATGAGACTCGTAACAGAGAAGAAAAATGCATGGGATGCATATAAATTATCAAGTGACTCAGAAACCTATGGCAGATATAAGCTAGTCTGTAATCAGGTCACAAAAGAGGTTAGGCAGGCGAAGGCAGATTACGAGAAATCCTTGGCAAAAGATGCTAAGAAAAACAGCAAGAATTTCTTTACTTATATAAACTCTAAAAGGAAGAGGATGAATCTGATTGGTCCTCTTGTCATCGATGGTTCGACTGTTGATGATCCTGCTCAGATAGCAAACAAACTGAATGAGTATTTTGCATCTACATTCACACATGAGGAATTATTAAGGTTTGAAAATGGCAGAAGGTTATCAAATTGTAGCAGGATACTTAATGATTTTGTAATAACTGAAAGCAAAGTGGAGGAGAAATTGTTGAAGTTATACATAAGAAAAGCACCTGGGGTGGATGGGATCTATCCAGTTATATTAAAGGAGGTGGCAAACCCTTAGCCATAATTATGAGAGCATCCTTGGCATCCTTGGACTCAGGGGAGGTTCCCATGGATTGGAGATCTGCAAATGTATCCCCAATTCCCAAAGGGGGATGGAAGGCTGACACGAGTAATTACAGACCAGTTAGTTTAACTTCTGTTCCGGGTAAAATAATGGAGTCACTGGTTAAAGATGCATTGCAGGATCATCTAGACAAGACTGCAGCAATAATTCAGACACAGCATGGGTTTGTTAAGGGAAAGTCTTGTCTGACAAATTTGATAGGATATTATGATGTGGTTACAAAGGAACTGGATGCAAAAAATAATTTTGATATCATATATTTGGATTTCAGGAAAGCTTTTGACACTGTTGCACATGGAAGACTATTGTACAAATTGGAACAGAATGGTATTAAGGGTAAGTTGCTACAATGGATAAAAGGATGGTTAAGTGGGAGAAGACAGAGGGTGGTAATCAATGGGTGCTGCTCTTCATGGACTAATGTTATTAGTGGAGTCCCACAGGGTTCGGTGTTAGGTCCACTGTTGTTTTGTATATTTATCAATGATATTGATGAAGGTATATCAGGCTTAATGTCGAAGTTTGCAGATGATACAAAGGTTGGCAGGGTTGTTAATCACAGTAATGGCAGTGTGCTTTTGCAACAGGATCTAGATAATTTGTGAAGATGGGCTAAGAAGTGGCAACTGAAGTTTAACCTTGACAAATGCAAAGTACTGCATATGGGTAGAAGTAACCCCAGAGAAGCGTACCAACTATGTGGTAATACACTTAGGGTTGGTAGAAAATGAAAAAGACCTGGGAGTAATTGTGCAGTCAGATATGAAGTTTTCTGAGCAATGCAGACAGGCTGCCAGGGCAGGTCATGGGGTTTTGTCAATGATATATAGGAATTTTTCTAGCAGGGAGAAGGAGGTGATTGTCCCTCTGTATAAGGCAATGGTCAGGCCACGCCTTGAGTACTGCGTACAGGTCTGGAGGCCTCATTTTAGGAAGGATGTAGATTTACATGAGCGTGTACAGAGAAGGGCAACAAGATTGGTGAGGGGAATAAAAGGATCTTACCAAGAGAGGCTTAAGTTCTGCAAATTGCAGTGGCTGGAGACTAGGCACCTGCGCGGTGATCTGATTGAGGTGTATAAGGCCTTGAATGGGTTCAGCACGCTGAATTCTGATGGGATCCTTCCACTTGTTCAGATTACGAACCTAAGGGGGCATAAATTCAAATTAAGAAAAGACAGATGTAGAATAGATGTGCGGAAATTTGCCTTTAGCCAGCGGGTGGTTAATTGCTGGAACAAACTTCCATCTGTCGTTGTGGAAATTGATAGGTTGAATAAATTTAAGGAGGAACTGGACAGGCATTTGGAGGGAATGGTGTGATTTTTTTTTTTTTTTTTTGGCTGATGCTGCATAAGCTCATACACTTGCTTTCTTGCATCACATGCCACTACTACTACTACACCTTGACCCCAGCTTACGTTGGTTCACACCAGGGTGGACACCCACCATGTACTTGTGCATGGAGGTTATATCCAGGATTACTAACAGTCCCACAATCGTGAAGGTGCAAGCAGAGGATTTGGCTGCCACAGACCGTCCGGACTTCGCCGAAATTGGGTCTGCTTGACTTGAGTGTCACCCGAATATCAGTTCCATCAGCGTTTTAGACTCCCAGGTAGCAAGTACAGCTTGTCTGGCATATCTGAGAGAATGTCTGTGACAACCTCAAGGACCAACCACATGTATTCCCTCTAAAAGTTTGTTCAGTTCCTCCTTAAATTTATTTAAGCTGTCAACTTCTACAACAACAGATGGAAGTTTGTTCCAGCAAACAACTAACCGCTGACTAAAGGTAAATTTCTGCGCATCTGTTCTACAACTGTCTTTCCTCAATTTGAATTTATGTCCCCTCAGGTTCATAAGCTGAGCATGAGGAAGAATCCCATCAGAATTGAGCCTGCTCAACCCATTCAAGGCCTTATACACCTCAATTAGATCACCTCACATGTGCCTATTCGCCAGATGCTGCAGTTTGCAGAACTTAAGCCTTTCTTGGTAAGAGGACCCCCTTCGTTCCCCTCACCAGTCTTGTTGCCCTTCTCTGTGCTCATTCAAGCAATTCTACATCCTTCCTAGAACCAGGCTTCCAGACCTGTATGTAGTACTCGCGGCATGTCCTGACCATTGCCTTATATAAAGGGATAATCGCCTCCTTTTCCCTACTAGCAAAATTCCTGTATATCACTGATAATATCCCATGACCTGCTCTGGCAGTCTGTCTGCACTGATCAGAAAACTTCATATCTGATTGCACAATTACTCCCAGGTCTTTTCCACTTTCTACCACCCTAAGTTTAGTACCACACAGTTGATACGTTTCTCTCTGGGGTTACTTCTACCCATATGCAGTGCTATGCATTTGTCAGTGTTAAACTTCAGTTGCCACCTCTCAGCCCATCTGTCCAACTTTTCTAGATCCTGTTTGCAGTAGCATACTGCCATTACTGTCATTAACAATCCTGCAAACCTTTGTATCATCTGCAAACTTGGACATTATGACTGATATACCTTCATGAATATCATTGATAAATATACAAAACAACAGTGTGCCCAACACTAAACCCTGGGAGACTCCACTAATAATATTATTCCACAAAGAGCATCATCCATTGATTACCACTCTGTGTCGTCTCCCACTCAACCACCCTTTTATCCTTTGTAGCAACTTGCCCTCAATACCATACTGCTCCAATTTGTACAGTAGTCTTCCGTGCACAACAGTATCAAAAGTTTTCCTTACGTGTATGTGTTAGACAAGTTTAGAGTTTGAAGAAGTACTACAGAGTTTGTTGCCATATACTATAAGTACTACATGGCAACAAACATAATAATATTCCAGTGCTTCAGCTGCAATATACAGTACTATATATGGATAACCTATGAGATGTGCATGAAAAAAATAAGATTCTGCTTTATCCAATTTTAACTTTTAACCTGGTAGTTGATATGTGAACCTGGTGTGCCTCCACGTGACTAGGGGGTCAGGGGGCACTAGACCTTGTGTCTTGGGCACCCTGGCTGCTATATGCCCATTGGGTCTGGCCAATGGCAAAACATGGTCGGCATAGCCGAAGCCATTACTTGGAAGTAATGGCTTGGGCTATGCCCAGTACTGAGGACTCAGTGAAGAATGGAGGTAATCCTGAAGCCCACAACAATGGTATTAGACATCTGAATCTGTCCAATTTTAACGAAAGTTTGGATGGATTAGCAAATACAAAAGAACCAAATGTAAAATTCCATAAAAATGCATCTGCTGGAAGTCAAGTTATTACATGAAGACTGACATGGTGAAGACAATAGGTGCTTTATGCTTGTGTAATTGTGCCTAAAAACAGTTTCCAACTGAACAAAAAATTAAAATTAAATTTTTTAATAAAAATAAAATCATGGCATAATGGACAATGTGCAAGTAGCTATATATATATATATACATACACACTGGGGTTCAAATAAAGTGCATCCACCTAGGAATTTCACATTTCTAACCATTTTTTGCCATGGCATGTTACATTAATAAACTAGCATCACAAATAGAAATATAAACAAAAGATATTTATTAATAGTTAAGGCAAAGCTAAGTAATATTTGACAGGTGCTCTCAAAATATTCCAAAATGAGCATTTGCAACCTTTAATAACAGTTTTGGTAAACATAACAATTGTGGCTGAAATGTTATCAGAAGCCCTCAGTTTGCTTCAGTTTATCATTTTAAAGGGAAACAACAAAATGAAAAGTTCACCAGGTGCAAGCTAATATTTAGTTGAACCGTCTCTGGCCCTGATGACAGCAGCAGCACACTGTCGAAACATTGGCAAGATCAATTTCCGAAGATAATCAACTGATGGTTCGTGGTTCCAAACATGAATTATGGCTTCCTGAAGTTCACGAAGGGTCTTTGGTTTCTTTCTGGCAACTTCAGATTCCACATGATGCCAACAGTTCTCTATAGGATTCAGGTCCATGCTGTTTCCTGGCTAGCTAAGAGTTGTAATGGACCGTTCTTCAAACCATTGTTTCACCTGTAACAAATGTAAACATGTTACTGTTTGAATTTCTTCTCATAAGAGGTTGAATTTCTTCTCATCTGAGAAAATAACTGACTTCCGATGCTCGGGGGGTACATTTGAACCTCTAATGCAGAAATAAAGTAAAATAACTACAGAAGTGCCTACTTACACTTTTTGCCCGATGACAAGGAGCAGAGTCCTGAAAGATGCAGTTACTTGGCAGGTTGAAATAGTCTCTAATGGTTGGCAGCAATTTGCCTTCCAATATAGCGAGGTATCCATTGTCATTTACGGAACCTTTTATAAACTGCAGGTGACGTACTCCGCAATACGAAATGCACTCCCATACTATTTGGCTAGTAGGGAATTTCACCGTAGACATCATACAGTCTGGATGGTATTCTTCACCATGTTTACGGCAAATAGTTTATTTCCCATCAGAGCCATGCAGGTTGAATTTCTTCTCATCTGAGAAAATAACTGACTTCCACTGCTCGGGGGGGTCCATTTGACATCTTCTTACATCAAATTAATCGGGCCTTTTTCATTTTTTGTGTGAGGAAGGGCTACTTCTTAGGACGACAGGCTGTAAGTCCCATTCTTGAAGAGGCGTCTTCTGACTGTTACTGCACTTTCTACCACTCCTGTATGTTCTTCCCATTCTCTTTTCAGCTCAGACAGAGAAGCTTTACAGTTTTTAAGGCATAAGCACTTCAAAACGCGGTCCTGTTTTGGCGTAGAGACTCGTTTGTATCCGGTTCCTTTTTTCTTATCAGCAGAACCAGTATTATTGAGTTTGGAAAGAAATCTACTAATTACAAGACACTCTATAAGCAATATGACAGGAAGAACATCCTTTCTCACATAAAGCAACAATAGCACTCTTTCTTTGTGGCGTCAACTGCAGTAACTTGCCATCCTGACACAAGCAAGGAATGACTGCAATTCTTGCAGAGCGTGCTTATTTAGCTGAAAGTAACAGCTGATGCAATATTACATCATGACCTACGCGTGTAAATCTTATCTGATACAATCTATAAGGAATATTGCTATATACTTACATTATTCGGACGACAATTACAATTTTAAGGGGTGATGCACTTTCTTTGAACACCAGTGTATATATATATATATAAATGACAAACAGAAACAGATAGCCTCAGCTAATTTATTGATGGAATATATTGAGTGGATCTAGCCCTTGTTAACATTCCATTCAATGTATCCAAATATATCAATAATTAGCTACATCATCATTTTAATTTTACTATCTATGTATTTATTTATAGGGTACAACAAAGACTAACTTAGGTTACCCTCATGGGTATAGTTTTCATCCCTAATACTTATATTCTAAATTCTTATTAAATTGTTCCAGTTGTATGCAATTTCTCCAATTTATCCAATTGGTATTAAGTTAAAAAAATAAAAAATAAGGTTATAACCTTATTTTTTACATTACAGACTGATGTAGTGTTAAATCATTTTAATGGCATTAATCTGTTCTGATACCTTTTTTATTTCTGTTCCTCCTATTCCATATTCTTCTACATAATTTCACATATATATATATATATATATATATATATGATATGCATTTATTGAAAAATAAAGTCATAGTACGTTAATGAATGATGCATATACTTTATTTCCAAAGGAGAAAATGGAGAAGCAGAGATAATCGAAGCTATAAAAGCAGGTAAGTGATTTTTTCTATTTATATCTTATACTAATGAATATGTACTGTGTATTTTTTACATTGTATGCACCTGAACTACTCTCCATATATATATATATATATTCTTTTCATTTCTTTGAATAAATGTTTTTGAACGTGCATTAACAAATGTATATTTACTAAATGATATAAATATTTGTAACCAGAATGCTTGACCCCCCCCCCCTGTAACTATAATATCTTCACGTTATTGATAAATTAAAAAACACAGTCGAAATTTCCTTCTTTATTCCCTTGAGAAAATAATTTATACCTAGATGACCCTGTATTACTCTTAATCGTTGCCTCCATGATTTTCCCTACCACTGAAATCAGATTGACAGTCTGAAGTTGTCTGCTTAGCCCTTGGAACTGCCTTTACAGTTTGGAGATATGGGTACACTTATGCGTTTGCAGTGGAAGGGAATCAACCCTGTGTCTAATGATTAGTTTTGATACATTCTCCTACCACTTACTTTAAAATAACTGGATATATGCTATGTACTGTAAGGCCCTCTCTCACTGAGTGATTTGCCATTTAGCCTTTTCCAACTTTACTCTTTCTGTGGTGCTATTACAGAGCAACTTATAACAGTTTTATGCTCTTGAGCATAAAACTGTTATAAGTTGCACAACTGTACCATGCCTTTAATGGCCCTACTAAACTAGCCAGTTTCTTATTCATTCACCATACAATTCTTTTCTTGCTATATTTTATTAATATTATATATGGCTTCTTTATGGCTACCTTAAAAGTTATTCAGTAATTCACCTATATTTTCTTTCCAGCTCTGTCTTTACCTTTAATAGCCAAGATCTTGTTTGTCATTGTCCACCTTAGCGCTTTTTGATCACTAACGAGGGTTTCTGTACTACCAACCCTATGAATCTATTAGTATCATGAGTGGTGATCAGCTCTAGAATATTCTTACCTCCTAACATGTGCTGTCATAGTAATGATCATCATCTGATGTAAAAAAATTTATCCCCATGGTGAATTTCTCAGTTGCTTTACTCAGTAAGGATCAGATTGAAATCTACCATTACAATCTACCATTTAAGTCTACCATCACTCATCCATCTGCATGTAGAGGCTCTCTATATGGAATCTCCAGTTGGAATCGACCCACATTTGCAGCACCCAATTCAGTTGACAACAAAATTAATGGTATGCTCATACATCCTGTTTTTTAACTCTTGTCTCTGCATGAAGTAGGAAAGTGATCCTTACACCCCCACCGTTCTTTCCATCCTCCTCCCCTTTTTTCCTTTCATCTCCCCTTTCCCTATATGTACGTCAGTTTTTATGCTACCTAGAGTAATCTATACTTACCCCTTTCTTCCTTTTCTCATTCATTTTTCCCTTTCTCCTTTGTTCTTTTTAGTTATATTCCTATTCCATACTTTTCATTATTTTCTTCCTCTCTCCTTTTCCCCTTCTTTCCTTCCTTTCTCCTCCTCTTCCTTGACATATCTCATAATGTTCCTTTATTCCTGTCTTCTCTTGACTAAATGTGTATCCTCCAGTAAAAGTTTTTATAATTGATAAAGGCCTCATACTGGATGAAAGCTAATATGTGATTTTGCATTTTTATTAATTGTATTTCCAAATATATTTTTAACACTTTTAACTTAGTTTATTTTAATAGATTTTATCTCAAATATGTTGTTACTTATTTTAATTAGTATATTGGGATGGGCAGACAAAATGGGTGGCGCCTCCGTAGCCAGGTGGGAAGGAGCAGCAGTGCGTAGCACACGCTTCTTGATTAGACCAGGGTTCGAGCCTGTCACCACCAAATACAGAGGATGTGGAAAGGTCAGGGAATGACCACCGCATATTCCCGGAGCAATATGGCCTTAGTTGCTAATGCTCCTAAAAACCAAATAACAAACAAACAACAAAATGGGTATTTTTTTACCCACTTCATTTGCCTCTTTTTTTTTTTTAACAAATAATGCTGTATTATGCCTTTCATCATTTTCACTACTAATACTAATACTTGATATCTTGCTGATAAATTGATATGTCTAATGTGTGGCTATAAAGAAACAAGACTAAATCATTAAAAACTTTTGTTATTGAAAAATTACCAAAATCAATGGTTAGCTGTGTTTATTCAGTGCATTTATAATTTGTTCTAATGTGTTTCTACTTTTTAGGTGTTATACTGTACACTTCTTTATGTGCTCTATGTCATCAAAATAGGTCCTTTTGTGAAACCTTTTAGTTTCAGAAACAGAAAAAAAAAGTCACAGCAGATCAGACCTGGTGAATAGAGTGGGTGTTTTCTTGGAGTGATTTGGTTTTGGAGCCAAAAATCACTTAATTGTGATAATGCTGTATGTGACGTGATAAGGAACCTATATTTTATGCCACAGTTGTGGTCTTTCACAACAGAATTTTTCACTTAAATGCTTAAGTGAAGTAGTACTTCATCACTGTACATCATCTTTATAGAAGTATGATGTTCAGTGTCCTTAATGTGAAAATATATAAGTAACGTTGGCTTCACTTTGGAGTGCCTCATTCTTGCCTTTTTCAGTCAGGGAGATGTGTTCTTTGCCCATTGGAGGGGGTTGTCAGTTAGTTTTGTGGTCATACTGGAACACCCAGGAGTTGACACCAGTCAATGATAACACTGTTGAGAAAGTCTACTTCTTTTCCCAGTTCATTCCAGAATGTTAGTGCAGATTTTGAATATTTTCATTGGTTGTGCATTATAACTGTGGGCATCATCTATCATTGCACACCAAATTTTAAACTCTTTCAATGTTTCCCTCAGTTTTTTGTGTTGACCAGATTTTGATATCTTGCTTTTTTTCTAGAACAGTTACTCTTTTGTGCTGCTTGACTATGCTAGCACAAGAGATTGTTTTTTCACATAAAACATTTTTTAACACACCATAGCTTTTAGTTGTGGTTTTGCTGGATTTGACTAAAAATTTGATGTTATTGCATTTCTCTAAATTTCAATCACGTAAAAAGCCCAGAGTGATAAAGCATATCTTACACAAATGAGCGTAACACAAACACAATTCTCCTAATTCAAACATGCACAACATGTTTGAATTGTTGCTAAAACCAGGAAAGACCACACTAAACAACTGTTGAATTTGCTAATTAGTGGGAGGAGTATTTCATAAACTGTATATTCAATCTCATTTCTTTTTTGCCACATCTCAGTTCTTAAGTTTGCTATTATTGTTGATTTTAACTTTTATGATTAAGCACAGATCCATGCCAACTTTTTCAGTTTCTTAATGTGTAAATTCTCTAGTTATTTGTAATTAGTGTGGTAGTCAGAAGTGTAGCAGTAATTTCATTTTTTTTTTCCCTTTTTTCTTTTTTCAGTAATCTCTATCAGTTGCAAGGGTCAGTTTTTCTTGACCCAGTTGTTGGCTATTCCATGTAATATTCAGCTTCATTTCCAGGATTTTGTTGTTTGCTTTATTTTTAGTTTTCAGTAACACAATTCAATATTTTATGCAATTTTACAGTCTTTATCAATAATCTGGCTTCAATGTGACATTTAATTATCAAAAGAGGATGTTGTTTTCAGGGTATAAAAGCTGTTAGGGAGGCTTAGAGAGGAACAGGCATTCTGTGTGTTATCTGACACTCAATCTAAAACACTGATGGATCCAATACCTTTAGATTTTAGAAGACTTAGGAGAAATCCAGTTGGCCTACCTCCTTAAAATCCACTCATGCACACCTTCTAAATGGTAAGCCCTGTTACATCACTTTGGTGGCAACGAACGTGTACAGTAGTTCTCTTCAAGATGCCTGGTTAGTGTGAAGAGGAAAAGACCAAACCCTTCCAGCACATGACAGCACAATGAAACAAATGGCCCTCAGTCCCCAGTGACTTCCACTCCCCCTCTTAAGGCAGCGAGAGGATTGAGTGGAAGCAGAGGGTGCTAAGAATTTTTGGGTATAACCAGGCTGCCATGCACGGAAACTGAACTTGGCCTGTTATAATGTAAGATCGCTCATCGGTGAAGATAGGATATTAGAACTAGAAAAGGAATTAGAAAATGTGAATTGGAATGTCATCGGTTTGACTGAAACAAAAAGAAGAAATGAATCACTTATAAGTTTATCAGGTGGAAATCTGCTATACACCAATGGAAACAGTGAAAAGAGCAAAGGTGGAGTTGGCTTTCTGGTCCATAAAGATATAAAAAACAACATTTTGGAATTCAAAAGTACATCACCAATGGTGTCAAGACTACTACTCTGGATTTCTAAGAGGTACAGGCTAAAGGTTATAAGGATTTATGCACCAACATCGAGCCATGATGATGAAGAGGTTAAAGAAATGTACACCAAAATTGAGAGTCTTCTAGATGAGCAGAAAACCACCACACTATCATTATGGGGGACTTCAATGCTAAGGTTGAAAAGAGACAAGACAGCACAGAAAGGGGTACTATAAGAAATTTTGGAATTGATGAAAGAGGTGAAAGACTTCTGGAATTTGCAGAATCTCAAGGATTGTCAGTAATGAACACTTTTTTCAAGAAAAGGGTGAACAGAAAGTGGACATGGAAGAGCCCAAATGGATTAACAACTAATGAAATCGACTTCATCCTCACTAACAGAAGATATATCGTGAATGATGTTACCATCCTGAACAAGGTAAATGTTGGAAGTGATCACAGAATGGTAAGATGCACACTTGACATAGATGTAAGAAAAGAAAGAAAAAAACTGACTCAAGTAAATAATATGAAGGTCTTTGAGATAACAGAAGAGGAGAAAAAGCAGTATGTACTGGAACTTAAGAACAAGTTTGAGCTTCTGCAGATGGCTCAGGACCAAGATATCGACAAGAAATATTACAAGTTTCTGAAAGTGATAAAGCCTGAGAACCCTATAGGTAAAAAGAAATCCAAAGAAGAAAATAAAAATTAAGAAACACTTGTCATGATGAACCAAAGACGACAAATGAAGAGCAAGATAACACTGACAAATGAAGAGCAAGATAAACACTGACAAATGAAGACAAAGATAAACACTGACAAGGAGAAAATTGAGTATATTGAGTTATGCAAAGCCATTAGAAAGAGACTCAGAGAGGACATAAGAAGATTTAACACAAGAAAGGTAGAACAAGCATTAAGGGAAAACAAAGGACTTAAATCAGCAGTAATACAGAAAGACAAATGAAACTGAAAAATAGCGATGGTGTACTTATAAATAGCAGAGAAGGCATAATTCAAATAGCAGAAGACTACTATAGAGAATTATACAAGGAGCGAGAGAAGATGCCAGCAGTGGGGAAGATGGATCGCAAATTAGTAACACATATGACATTCCCAATATCCTTCCTGATGAGGTAGAACATGTGTTGAAAAAAAATAAAGAATTAGAAAGCCCCTGGGGAAGATGAAGTTACTGTAGAGTTGTTAAAATTGGGAAGAAGAGACATAACACAAAAACAAACTGGCAAGGCTCTTCACAAAATGCATTAAAAAAAGTGTGATGCCTAAGGAGTGGAATGATGCAACCATAGTTTTGCTGCATAAGAAAGGAGATAAATCAGAAATTGGAACCAATTAGCTTGTTATCTCATATCTACAAGTTGTTCACAACGGTCATTACTAACAGATTAGAAAGAATACTTGATGAGAATCAACCAAAAGAGCAAGCTGGCTTTAGGACAGAATTCTCAACTATGGATCACCTTCACATAACGTCACAGCTAATGGAGAAAGCAAATGAATATAAAAACACTATTATGCTTGGCATTTGTGGATTATGAAAAGGCATTTGACTCCATACAGCATAAGGCAATGTTTCGGGCACTGGAAAGACAAGGCATAGATACCCCATATATTATGATTTAGAAAAAAATATATGAGAACGCTACCTCCTTTATTAGACTAGACAAAGACAGTAGCAAATTTAAAATTGAGAAAGGAGTTCGACAAGGAGACACAATATCTCCAAAGTTGTTTACTGCTGTCCTTGAGAAAGCTTTCAGAAGATTAGACTGGTCGCAGAAAGGAGTCAATGTGAATGGAGAGTACCTAAACCATTTACGATTTGCAGATGACATTGTGGTCATAAGCCATGATCCCAAAGAATTAGAGGAAAATCTTAATCAGTTATGCACAGTTAGTAAGGATTTTGGACTAAAGATGAATATGGCTAAAACAAAAGTAATGATGAACAGGTATGCCACGGAAAGGGAAATAATGATTGAAGGAGCAGTAATTGAAAAGGTGGAGTCATATACTTATCTGGGACAAGTCATCAGCTGTAATAATGATAAATGGCTGGAAGTCAAGAGAAGAATAAATTTTGGATGGATAGCATTCAGGAAATATAGTCACATACTGAGGAGCAATATTCCAATTTGTCTGAAATGTGAAATAATGAACCAATGTATACTCCCCACCATGACTTATGGAAGTGAAACTTGGGCACTCACCAAAAGAATGGAAGAGAAGCTGAGAACGACACAGCAAAGAATGGAACGAATTATATTGGGAATCAGACTAATAGATAAGAAGCGAAACACATGAATTAGGCAGCAAACTTAAGTGAAGAACATTCTTATCAAAATTATAGAACTGAAATGGACTTGGGTAGGACACAGCTCTAAGACATGATGACAGATGGACTAAGAGAATAACAGAATGGTACCCAAGAGGAGCTAAAAGAAAACCTGGAAGACAAAAACGGAGATGGACAGATGAAATTAACGAGTTTATGGGTAGTAAATGGATGGCCATTGCACAAAACAGAAGGAGCTGGAAAGTTGCTGGAGAGGCCTTCATCCTGCAGTGGATTGAAAATGGCTGATGATGATAAAACTGTTCAGCCTATTTATTTCTTTTAGTTCTAGGTTCTGATTGAAGTGCTTTGAATTGATTGTAAAGTAAATTAGGATTTTTTTTTTTTTTTAATTAAAATAAAATGTCTAAGAGGAAGATTACTTAAGATATGGGAAGGTAGGGACTAAGACTTTTTTTGTTTTGTTTTGCCTACATTAAAAGGTCATTTTAGTTAAAAACTTTCTTAATAGACATTCCATACCCAAATTATATCATATTTCTCATGTCTTGATTTTCAGATGTGCAAAAAATAAGACAAAAATCAAATATCTGAAGAAACGATGTTTAGTTTAAATATACAGACATGCACAGTATTTTCACTATTTCTTATTTTAAACTTAATGGTCAGCTTTTCTTGACCATTGCTCCATCTTGTGCAGAATAACACCTTTAGCATTCAGGCCTGCACATATTTTATTGTTTTTATTCTCATGCACTTCTTCTAATAAAATGAGGGCGAGATGTCTAAATTTGCAGGTGATGTAAAGATTGGTAGAGTAGTTAATGATCACCTCCAAGCAGAGCTTCTTCAGTGATCTAGATAGACTTCAGGGATGGGCAGAAAAATTGCAGCTATGCTTTAATCCAGCAAAGTGTAAGCTGTTACATCTGGGGAACAGTAACCCCAAAATAACTTATATACTTGGTGGAGTTGAATTAAAGCCAGTATTGGAGGAAAGGGATGTGTTTGTTACAATACGGTCAGACCTGAAGTTCTCCGAGCATTGTAGACAGGTTGCAAGGAAGGCCCATGGTGTCATATCAATGATTTATCGAACAATTGCTAGTAGAAATAAGGATGTCATAATCCCATTATATAAGGCTATTGTTAGACCACACTTGGAATACTGTGTTCAAGTATGGAGACCATACCTAAAGAAAAACATTGTTTGAAAGGGTCCAAGGACGGGTGAGATTGGCAAAAGGGCATCCATATCAGGAAAGACTTTGAATATGTGGTTTGCAGAGCTTGGAAACTAGGCACCTTAGAGAAGACTTGATTGAGGTGTTTAAGGCTCTGAGAGGCATAAGTAAAATAAATGAGAACGAAATTTTCACATTTTTAAATGATTCTAGAACTAGGGGCCATAATTCCAAGTTATGGTGGAAGATGTTTAGACTTGATTGCAGGAAGTTTTATTTTAGCCAGAAAGTTATAAATTACTGGAATAAGTTACCTACATGGGTGGTAGAGGCTAACAGTTTGGAGAAATCAAGGGAAGGTTGCAAGGAAGGCCCATGGTGTCGTATCACTGATTTATAAAACAATTTCTAGTAGAAATAAGGATGTCATAATCCCATTAGCATTAACATTAGTAGAGGCATATGATGCAAGAAAGCAAGCTTATGCAGCATCAGCCAAAAAAAAAACAAAAAAAAAAAAACACTTCCACTTAACTCATCTGTTCGTTTGAAATACCTGTCCAGCTGAGCCTTAAATTTATTTAGGCTATAAACTTCCACAACAAGGGATGGAAGTCTTTTCCACAAACCAACTATCTACCCTCTCAGGTGATTATTCTAAGCAAGAGGAAGAATCCCGTCAGCATTGAGCATGCTCAAACCATTCAAGACTTTATATACCTCTATCAGATCACTTTGCCGGTGCCTAGTCTCCAGATACTGTAATTTGCAAAACTTAAGCCTTTCTTCGTAAGAGCAACCCTTTGTTCCATTCACTTATCTTGTTGCCCTTCTCTGTACTCGTTCCAGCAGCTCTACATCCTTCTTGAAATAAGACCTCCAGACCTATAAACAGTACTCAAGGTGTGGCCTGACCATTGCCTTATACAAGGGAATAATCACTTCCTTATCCCTGCTAGAAAAATTTCTGTATATCATTCACAAGACACCATGAGCTACTCTTGCAGCCCGTCTGCACTGCTCAGAAAACTTCATATCTGCCTGCACCATTACCCCAGGTCCTTTTCATTCTCTACCACTGTCAGTGTAGTACCACAGAGTTAATTCGTTCTCTGGGGTTACTGTTTCCCATATGTAGTACTTTATATTTGTCAATGTTAAACTTCTTTTGCCACCTCTCATCCCATCTCCTCAACCTTTCCAGATCCTGTTGCAGCAGTATACTGTCAGTAGTGTCCTTAACAACCTTGCCAACCTTTGTATCGTCTGCAAACTTGGACATTAAGCTTGATATACCATCATCAGTATCATTTATAAATACAGTAAACAGTAATGGACCCAACACTGAACCCTGAGGGACTCCACTATTAACATTAGTCCATGATGAGCAGTGTCCATTGATTACCACTCTCTGTCTTCTCCCCCTCAACCATCCCTTTATCCATAGTAGCAATTTTCCGACACCACGCTGCACCAATTTGTGCAGCATCTTCCATGTGCAACAGTATCAAAAACCTTACCTGGTCTTGGCGCATTATAGCCTTAGTTGCTAATGCACCAATAAAATCCAAACCAAACCAATCAAAAGCCTTTCTAAGATCCAAATATATAATATAAAAGTTATTCCCTGCATCCAGTTCTTTTGTGACTGCATCATAGTATCCAATCAAGTTGGTCAGGCAAGACTTTCCCTTAACGAAACCATGCTGTGTCCGAGCTATAACTGAAGTCTTCTCTAGATGATCCTGCAGTGCTTTAACCAGTGCCTCCATTAATTTTCCTGGAAAAGAAGTTAAACTCACAGGTCTATAATTACATGTGTCAGCCTTTGATCCTCCTTTGTGAATTGGCGTCACATTTGCACATATCCAGTCTATGGGTACCTCCCCTGAGTCCAAAGAAGCTCTCATAATTATGGCTAAGGGTTTACTTACCTCCTTTGCTGCCGCCTTTAATATAACTGGATAGATCCCATCCACCCTGGGTGTGCCTTTTTTATGTTTAGCCTCAACAATTTCTCCTCCACTTTCCTCTCAGTTATTACAAAATCATGTAGCTCACTGCCAGAGTTTACTTCACCTCTGGCATTCCCCTTCCTGAATAACTTCTCATGTGTGAATGTAGATGCAAAATACTCATTTAGTTTGTTAGCCACCTGAGCAGGATCATCAACAGTTGAACCATCAATATCCAGTGGACCAATCTGATTCATCCCTTTCCTTCTAGAGTTTACATAGGTAAAGAACTCTTTTCTGTTTTTCTTTGCATTCTATGCCAAGGATTTCTCATAATCTGCCTTCACCTGCCTAACCTCCTTTGTAAATTAGTTACAGACCAGCTTATATCTATCATAGGCTTCCATGTCACCCATTAATTTATATGTATCCCATGCATTTTTCTTTTCTGCCATATGTCTCATTAGTTCATCTGACATCCATTTAGGCCTAAACATTGAACAATATTTCTTAGTTGGTATGTAAAGCCTAGTAGTTTCCAAGATAAGTTCTTTGAATGCTTCTCATTTTGAATTTGCTGTTGGTGACATCATCAGTTGGTACCACTGTATAGAATTTATATACTGTCTCAGACCATCATAGTCGCCTTTACAAAAGCAAAAACCCTTCCCTTTACCCCTGATGGTAGTTACCTCTTTGAGTAAATCGCACTTCAGCACACTGTGATCACTGCCACCTAGTGGTTCCTTTATCTGCTGATTCTTAATGCATGAAGAATCACTACTGATAATCAGATCAAGAGTATTACTCCCGAACATGCTGATGTAGAAAACAATCATCTAATAAATCCACAAAAGCCTTGCTAGCATGTGAGTGACCAACCCACAAATTCCAGTGAATATCTGGGAAATTAAAATCCCCCATTATAAGTCTCTCTGATTTACTGGCCCACTCTATTTCCCTCTACAGTTTTTTATTATACTCATCAGAGTCATTAGGCCTATAGCACACTCCTACTCTCAATTTTGATTTCCCAATGCTTATATCACACCAAACTGACTGAACACTGCACTGTCCAAAGATGTCGACTGGCTTCACTTCCTTGGATTTTATGTGTTTCTTAACTAATAGCATAACCCCTCCTCCCTTCCTATCCTGTCTATCCTTTCTGTACACATTGTACTCCCCAAATTTCAGTTCTGCATTCCTTATATCTGTGTGACACCATGTCTCTGATATCCCAACAATATCTGCCTTTGATGTTTTGAGCAATAACTCAAATTCATTAAATTTATTTACCAAACTCCTAGCATTGGTGTACATGCAAGTATACATGCACCTGTTCCTATTCTTAGCTACCGTAACACAACCCATGTGTTTACTTGTATCGCAGTGACTCCCAGCAGTCTCTGAAATACCCTGCATCTTCTTTTCCAGGCTGCTGCTCATTCCAATAGAAGCTGTGCAAGAATCAATTTCACCTCTGCCAGTGGCTACTGTTAATCTATTAGTTCTTGTACCCCCCCAAGCTAGCAGTTTTCCGACCCACCTAACACTGCCTCGATAGCATCAGCAAATATTCTTGCACCCTTTCTATTTAAGTGTATCCCATCCCTATAGAAGCAGTCTCTCCTGTTAACAAGTACAGACCAGGCTAAAAAAAATTCTTCCCCTTGAGCCTTGCACAATCTTTCCAGGGCCAGAAATATAAAAATATAAAATAAAAATAAATAAAATAAAAACAAAATAATAATAATAAGACATTGTTTGAATGGGTGCAAAGATGGGTAACTCACTTGGTGTGATTGGCAAAAGGGCATCCATATGAGGAAAGACTTTGAATATGTGGTTTGCAGAGCTTGGAAACTGTTTACCTTAGAGAAGACTTGATTGAGGTGTTTAAAGCTCTGAGAGGCATAAGTAAAATAAATGAGAACAAAATTTTCACATTTTAAAATGACTCTAGAACTAGGGGCCATAATTCCAAGTTATGGGGGGGGGAGATATTTAGACTTGATTGTAGGAAGTTTTATTTTAGCCAACGAGTTATAAATTTCTGGAATAAGTTACCTACATGGGTGTAGAGACTCACAGTTTGGAGAAATTCAAAGGTTAACTGTATCCAGGAGGAGGAAAACACATAGGTTGTCTATTTCCTTTTCTCTTATTAATTATTAGTATTATTTTTTTAATTTTCGTCTTATTATTATTATTTTGTTTTTATTTTATTTATTTTTATTTTATATTAGTTTTTTTTTGGTTCAGCAAAGCCATTAGGCCTTGCACCCTGTGACCATTGCTAATACTAAATAAAATATTTCTATTAATTTAATTCCATCTCAGTTCTTGAATTCATTATTATTGTTAGTTTTAACTTTTCTGATTAAGCACAGATCCATGATGGCCTTTTCATTTTCTTAAATATAAATTGTTGAGATATTCACAATTAGTATCGGAGTAAGAAATGTATCAGTAAGTTCATTTTTCTTTTAGTTTTATTCATTTTATGTTGAATAGCTCTGTTAGTTGCAAGGGTCTGTTTGCTTGTCTCAGCTGTTGGCCATAACCTCTTTCCATATACACTGAGTGATCATTGAATTATGACCACCCTTATGATAAGTGAATGTGACCCATTGACCACGTGAGGTATGATCGTTCGCAGTTAGTCGACCTACATAGCATAGATAAGGTGTCAGTGGTTCAGTAGGTAATAAAATTCCGAGCATGATGGGTTAAAGGAAAGGTCTATCGAACTTTGATAAAGGACAGATTGTGAGAGCTCGACGAGCTGGTGCCTCAATTTCCCAAACGGCTGAACTGGTGGGGTGTTCAAGAGCCGCCGCAGTTAAAGTGTACCAAGACTCACATCAAAATGGTCAAACAACGACCTGACAGAAAAACTGCAAAGGTTAGTGAAAGATTGAAGTTAGAGGTGAGCGCTGGGTCCGACGACTCATACAGGTGAATAGGTGCAGCACTGTTTAATAGTTGACTATCCAATACAATGTGAGCCAACCCAGAACAATATTTGCCATTTGTTGAATGCTGGCACGTATGGGCTATACCAGCAGACAACCCTACAGCATCCTCTCCTAACCAAGGTTCATCAGCGTAAAAGACTTGCCTGGTGCAAAGGGCATGCACATTGGACATTAGAAGACTGGAAGAAGTTGTGATGGTCAGATGAGTAACATTTATTTACTCCACACCGTGGATGGTCGTGTACGGATTTGGTGTCAACAACATGAGGCTCTTCATCTATCATGCATGGTATCAAAAGTGCACGCTGGTGGAGGCAATTGTATGGTGTGGGGCATGTTTCACTGGCAGCAACTTGGACCCCTGGTGCATGTGGAACAACGTATCAGTGGTCTCCGCTATCGTCAACTGCTTGCTGACTGTGTACACCCCGCTATGTTACACTTTTTCCCG